>NC_072439.2:105939090-106242500 GCF_028878055.3 Symphalangus syndactylus
TCAACTAACAGAGTTGAACCTTACTTTTGATTGAGCCGTTCTGAAACACTCTTTCTGTAGAAACTGCAATTGGACATTCTGAGCGCTAAGAGGCCTATATTGGGAAAAAGAATGTCTACAAATAAAAACTACACAGAAGAATTGTGTGAAACTTCTTTCTGTTCTGTTTGTTCAACTAAAAGAGTTGAACCTTAGTTTTGATTGAGCCGTTCTTAAACACTCTTTCTGTAGAAAATGCAAGTGGAGATTCGGAGCGCTAAGAGGGTAATAGTGGAAAAAGGAATGCCTCCAAATATAAACTACACAGAATCATTCTGTGAAACTTCTTTCTGATCTGTGCATTCAGCTAACAGAGTTAAACCATACTTTTGATTGAGCAGATCTGAACACTCTTTCTGTAGAAAATGCAACTGGACATTTGGAGCGCTAAGAGAGTAGTAGTGGAAAAAGGAATATATTCAAATATAAACTACACAGAAGCATTCTGTGAAACTTCTTTCTGATCTGAGCATTCAGCTAACAGAGTTAAACCATACTTTTGATTGAGCAGTTTTGAAACACTCTATCTGTAGAAAATGCAACTGGACATTCGTAGCGCTAAGTGGGTAATAGTGGAAAAAAGAATATGTTCAAATAAAAACTACACAGAAGCATTGTATGAAACTTCTTTCTGTTCTGTGCATTCAACTAACAGAGTTGAACCTTACTTTTGATGAAGCCGTTCTGAAACACTCTTTCTGTAGAAACTGCAATTGGACATTCTGAGCGCTAAGAGGCCTATATTGGGAAAAAGAATGTCTACAAATAAAAACTACACAGAAGAATTGTGTGAAACTTCTTTCTGTTCTGTTTGTTCAACTAAAAGAGTTGAACCTTGGTTTTGATTGAGCCGTTCTGAAACACTCTTTCTGTAGAAAATGCAAGTGGAGATTCGGAGCGATAAGAGGGTAATAGTGCAAAAAGGAATGTCTCCAAATATAAACTACACAGAATCATTCTGTGAAACTTCTTTCTGATCTGTGCATTCAGCTAACAGAGTTAAACCATACTTTTGATTGAGCAGATCTGAACACTCTTTCTGTAGAAAATGCAACTGGACATTTGGAGCGCTAAGAGTGTAGTAGTGGAAAAAGGAATATATTCAAATATAAACTACACAGAAGCATTCTGTGAAACTTCTTTCTGATCTGAGCATTCAGCTAACAGAGTTAAACCATACTTTTGATTGAGCAGTTTTGAAACACTCTGTCTGTAGAAAATGCAACTGGACATTCGTTGCGCTAAGTGGGTAATAGTGGAAAAAAGAGTATGTTCAAATATAAACTACAAAGAAGCATTGTATGAAACTTCTTTCTGTTCTGTGCATTCAACTAACAGAGTTGAACCTTACTTTTGATTGAGCCTTTCTGAAACACTCTTTCTGTAGAAACTGCAATTGGACATTCTGAGCGCTAAGAGGCCTCTATTGGGAATAATAATATCTTCAAATAAAAACTACACAGAAGCATTGTGTGAAACTTATTTCTGATATGTTCATTAAGCTAACAGAGTTAAACCATACTTTTGATTGCGCAGTTCTGAACAATCTTTCTGTAGAAAATGCAAGTGGACATTCGGAGCGCTAAGAGGGTAATAGTGGAAATAGGAATATATTCCAATATAAACTACACAGTAGCATTCTGTGAAAATTCTTTCTGTTCTGTGCATTCAACTAACAGAGTTGAACCTTACTTTTGATTGAGCCGTTCTGAAACACTCTTTCTGTAGAAACTGCAATTGGACATGCTAAGCGCTTAGAGGCCTACATTGGGAAAAAGAATATCTTCAAATAAAAACTACACAGATGCATTCTGTGAAACTTATTTCTGATCTGTAAATTCAGTTAACAGAGATAAAACATATTTTTGATTGAGCAGTTATGAAACACTCTTTTTGTAGAAAATGCAAGTGGAGATTCGGAGCGCTAAGAGGGTAATAGTGGAAAAAGGAATGTCTTCAAATATAAACTACACCAAATCATTCGGTGAAACTTCTTTCTGATCTGTGCATTCAGCTAACAGAGTTAAACCATACTTTTGATTGAGTAGATCTGAACACTCTTTCTGTAGAAAATGCAACTGGACATTTGGAGCGCTAAGAGCGTAGTAGTGGAAAAAGGAATATATTCAAATATAAACTACACAGAAGCATTCTGTGAAACTTCTTTCTGATCTGAGCATTCAGCTAACAGGGTTAGACCATACTTTTGATTGAGCAGTTTTGAAACACTCTGTCTGTAGAAAATGCAACTGGACATTCGTAGCGCTAAGTGGGTAATAGTGGAAAAAAGAATATGTTCAAATATAAACTACACAGAAGCATTGTATGAAACTTCTTTCTGTTCTGTGCATTCAACTAACAGAGTTGAACCTTACTTTTGATTGAGCCGTTCTGAAACACTCTTTCTGTAGAAACTGCAATTGGACATTCTGAGTGCTAAGAGGCCTATATTGGGAAAAAGAATGTCTACAAATAAAAACTACACAGAAGAATTGTGTGAAATTTCTTTCTGTTCTGTTTGTTCAACTAAAAGAGTTGAACCTTAGTTTTGATTGAGCCGTTCTGAAACACTCTTTCTGTAGAAAATGCAAGTGGAGATTCGGAGCGCTAAGAGGGTAAAAGTGGAAAAAGGAATGTCTCCAAATATAAACTACACAGAATCATTCTGTGAAACTTCTTTCTGATCTGTGCATTCAGCTAACAGAGTTAAACCATACTTTTGATTCAGCAGATCTGAACACTCTTTCTGTAGAAAATGCAACTGGACATTTGGAGCGCTAAGAGAGTAGTAGTGGAAAAAGGAATATATTCAAATATAAACTACACGGAAGCATTCTGTGAAACTTCTTTCTGATCTGAGCATTCAGCTAACAGAGTTAAACCATACTTTTGATTGAGCAGTTTTGAAACACTCTGTCTGTAGAAAATGCAACTGGACATTCGTAGCGCTAAGTGGGTAATAGTGGAAAAAAGAATATGTTCAAATATAAACTACACAGAAGCATTGTATGAAACTTCTTTCTGTTCTGTGCATTCAACCAACAGAGTTGAACCTTACTTTTGATTGAGCCTTTCTGAAACACTCTTTCTGTAGAAACTGCAATTGGACATTCTGAGCGCTAAGAGGCCTCTATTGGGAAAAATAATATCTTCAAATAAAAACTACACAGAAGCATTGTGTGAAACTTATTTCTGATATGTTCATTAAGCTAACAGAGTTAAACCATACTTTTGATTGCGCAGTTCTGAACACTCTTTCTGTAGAAAATGCAAGTGGACATTCGGAGCGCTAAGAGGGTAATAGTGGAAAAAGGAATATATTCAAATATAAACTACACAGTATCATTGTGTGAAAATTCTTTCTGTTCTGTGCATTCAACTAACAGAGTTGAAGCTTACTTTTGATTGAGCCGTTCTGAAACACTCTTTCTGTAGAAACTGCAATTGGACATGCTAAGCGCTAAGAGGCCTACATTGGGAAAAAGAATATCTTCAAATAAAAACTACACAGATGCATTCTGTGAAACTTATTTCTGATCTGTAAATTCAGTTAACAGAGATAAAACATATTTTTGATTGAGCAGTTATGAAACATTCTTTTTGTAGAAAATGCAAGTGGAGATTCGGAGCATTAAGAGGGTAATAGTGGAAAAAGGAATGTCTTCAAATATAAACTACACAGAATCATTCGGTGAAACTTCTTTCTGATCTGTGCATTCAGCTAACAGAGTTAAACCATACTTTTGATTGAGCAGATCTGAACACTCTTTCTGTAGAAAATGCAACTGGACATTTGGAGCGCTAAGAGCGTAGTAGTGGAAAAAGGAATATATTCAAATATAAACTACACAGAAGCATTCTGTGAAACTTCTTTCTGATCTGAGAATTCAGCTAACAGAGTTAAACCATACTTTTGATTGAGCAGTTTTGAAACACTCTGTCTGTAGAAAATGCCACTGGACATTCGTAGCGCTAAGTGGGTAATAGTGGAAAAAAGAATATGTTCAAATATAAACTACACAGAAGCATTGTATGAAACTTCTTTCTGTTCTGTGCATTCAACTAACAGAGTTGAACCTTACTTTTGATTGAGCCGTTCTGAAACACTCTTTCTGTAGAAACTGCAATTGGACATTCTGAGCGCTAAGAGGCCTATATTGGGAAAAAGAATGTCTACAAATAAAAACTACACAGAAGAATTGTGTGAAACTTCTTTCTGTTCTGTTTTTTCAACTAAAAGAGTTGAACCTTAGTTTTGATTGAGCCGTTCTGAAACACTCTTTCTGTAGAAAATGCAAGTGGAGATTCGGAGCGCTAAGAGGGTAATAGTGGAAAAAGGAATGTCTCCAAATATAAACTACACAGAATCATTCTGTGAAACTTCTTTCTGATCTGTGCATTCAGCTAACAGAGTTAAACCATACTTTTGATTCAGCAGATCTGAACACTCTTTCTGTAGAAAATGCAACTGGACATTTGGAGCGCTAAGAGAGTAGTAGTGGAAAAAGGAATATATTCAAATATAAACTACACAGAAGCATTCTGTGAAACTTCTTTCTGATCTGAGCATTCAGCTAACAGAGTTAAACCATACTTTTGATTGAGCAGTTTTGAAACACTCTGTCTGTAGAAAATGCAACTGGACATTCGTAGCGCTAAGTGGGTAATAGTGGAAAAAAGAATATGTTCAAATATAAACTACACAGAAGCATTGTATGAAACTTCTTTCTGTTCTGTGCATTCAACTAACAGAGTTGAACCTTACTTTTGATTGAGCCTTTCTGAAACACTCTTTCTGTAGAAACTGCAATTGGACATTCTGAGTGCTAAGAGGCCTCTATTGGGAAAAATAATATCTTCAAATAAAAACTACACAGAAGCATTGTGTGAAACTTATTTCTGATATGTTCATTAAGCTAACAGAGTTAAACCATACTTTTGATTGCGCAGTCTGAACACTCTTTCTGTAGAAAATGCAAGTGGACATTCGGAGCGCTAAGAGGGTAATAGTGGAAAAAGGAATATATTCAAATATAAACTACACAGTAGCATTCTGTGAAAATTCTTTCTGTTCTGTGCATTCAACTAACAGAGTTGAAGCTTACTTTTCATTCAGCCGTTCTGAAACACTCTTTCTGTAGAAACTGCAATTGGACATGCTAAGCGCTAAGAGGCCTACATTGGGAAAAAGAATATCTTCAAATAAAAACTACACAGATGCATTCTGTGAAACTTCTTTCTGATCTGAGCATTCAGCTAACAGAGTTAAACCATACTTTTGATTGAGCAGTTTTGAAACACTCTGTCTGTAGAAAATGCCACTGGACATTCGTAGCGCTAAGTGGGTAATAGTGGAAAAAAGAATATGTTCAAATATAAACTACACAGAAGCATTGTATGAAACTTCTTTCTGTTCTGTGCATTCAACTAACAGAGTTGAACCTTAATTTGATTGAGCCGTTCTGAAACACTCTTTCTGTAGAAACTGCAATTGGACATTCTGAGCGCTAAGAGGCCTATATTGGGAAAAAGAATGTCTACAAATAAAAACTACACAGAAGAATTGTGTGAAACTTCTTTCTGTTCTGTTTGTTCAACTAAAAGAGTTGAACCTTGGTTTTGATTGAGCCGTTCTGAAACACTCTTTCTGTAGAAAATGCAAGTGGAGATTCGGATCGCTAAGAGGGTAATAGTGGAAAAAGGAATGTCTCCAAATATAAACTACACAGAATCATTCTGTGAAACTTCTTTCTGATCTGTGCATTCAGCTAACAGAGTTTAACCATACTTTTGATTCAGCCGATCTGAACACTCTTTCTGTAGAAAATGCAACTGGACATTTGGAGCGCTAAGAGAGTAGTAGTGGAAAAAGGAATATATTCAAATATAAACTACACAGAAGCATTCTGTGAAACTTCTTTCTGATCTGAGCATTCGGCTAACAGAGTTAAACCATACTTTTGATTGAGCAGTTTTGAAACACTCTGTCTGTAGAAAATGCAACTGGACATTCGTAGCGCTAAGTGGGTAATAGTGGAAAAAAGAATATGTTCAAATATAAACTACACAGAAGCATTGTATGAAACTTCTTTCTGTTCTGTGCATTCAACTAACAGAGTTGAACCTTACTTTTGATTGAGCCTTTCTGAAACTCTCTTTCTGTAGAAACTGCAATTGGACATTCTGAGCGCTAAGAGGCCTCTATTGGGAAAAATAATATCTTCAAATAAAAACTACACAGAAGCATTGTGTGAAACTTATTTCTGATATGTTCATTAAGCTAACAGAGTTAAACCATACTTTTGATTGCGCAGTTCTGAACACTCTTTCTGTAGAAAATGCAAGTGGACATTCGGAGCGCTAAGAAGGTAATAGTGGAAAAAGGAATATATTCAAATATAAACTACACAGTAGCATTCTGTGAAAATTCTTTCTGTTCTGTGCATTCAACTAACAGAGTTGAACCTTACTTTTGATTGAGCCGTTCTGAAACACTCTTTCTGTAGAAACTGCAATTGGACATGCTAAGCGCTAAGATGCCTACATTGGGAAAAAGAATATCTTCAAATAAAAACTACACAGATGCATTCTGTGAAACTTATTTCTGATCTGTAAATTCAGTTAACAGAGATAAAACATATTTTTGATTGAGCAGTTATGAAACACTCTTTTTGTAGAAAATGCAAGTGGAGATTCGGAGCGCTAAGAGGGTAATAGTGGAAAAAGGAATGTCTTCAAATATAAACTACACAGAATCATTCGGTGAAACTTCTTTCTGATCTGTGCATTCAGCTAACAGAGTTAAACCATACTTTTGATTGAGCAGATCTGAACACTCTTTCTGTAGAAAATGCAACTGGACATTTGGAGCGCTAAGAGCGTAGTAGTGGAAAAAGGAATATATTCAAATATAAACTACACAGAAGCATTCTGTGAAACTTCTTTCTGATCTGAGCATTCAGCTAACAGAGTTAAACCATACTTTTGATTGAGCAGTTTTGAAACACTCTGTCTGTAGAAAATGCAACTGGACATTCGTAGCGCTAAGTGGGTAATAGTGGAAAAAAGAATATGTTCAAATATAAACTACACAGAAGCATTGTATGAAACTTCTTTCTGTTCTGTGCATTCAACTAACAGAGTTGAACCTTACTTTTGATTGAGCCGTTCTGAAACACTCTTTTTTTAGAAACTGCAATTGGACATTCTGAGCGCTAAGAGGCCTATATTGGGAAAAAGAATGTCTACAAATAAAAACTACACAGAAGAATTGTGTGAAACTACTTTCTGTTCTGTTTGTTCAACTAAAAGAGTTGAACCTTAGTTTTGATTGAGCCGTTCTGAAACACTCTTTCTGTAGAAAATGCAAGTGGAGATTCGGAGCGCTAAGAGGGTAATAGTGGAAAAAGGAATGCCTCCAAATATAAACTACACAGAATCATTCTGTGAAACTTCTTTCTGATCTGTGCATTCAGCTAACAGAGTTAAACCATACTTTTGATTGAGCAGATCTGAACACTCTTTCTGTAGAAAATGCAGCTGGACATTTGGAGCGCTAAGAGAGTAGTAGTGGAAAAAGGAATATATTCAAATATAAACTACACAGAAGCATTCTGTGAAACTTCTTTCTGATCTGAGCATTCAGCTAACCGAGTTAAACCATACTTTTGATTGAGCAGTTTTGAAACACTCTGTCTGTAGAAAATGCAACTGGACATTCGTAGCGCTAAGTGGGTAATAGTGGAAAAAAGAGTATGTTCAAATATAAACTACACAGAAGCATTGTATGAAACTTCTTTCTGTTCTGTGCATTCAACTAACAGAGTTGAACCTTACTTTTCATTGAGCCTTTCTGAAACACTCTTTCTGTAGAAACTGCAATTGGACATTCTGAGCGCTAAGAGGCCTCTATTGGGAATAATAATATCTTCAAATAAAAACTACACAGAAGCATTGTGTGAAACTTATTTCTGATATGTTCATTAAGCTAACAGAGTTAAACCATACTTTTGATTGCGCAGTTCTGAACACTCTTTCTGTAGAAAATGCAAGTGGACATTCGGAGCGCTAAGAGGGTAATAGTGGAAAAAGGAATATATTCAAATATAAACTACACAGTAGCATTCTGTGAAAATTCTTTCTGTTCTGTGCATTCAACTAACAGAGTTGAACCTTACTTTTGATTGAGCCGTTCTGAAACACTCTTTCTGTAGAAACTGCAATTGGACATGCTAAGCGCTAAGAGGCCTACATTGGGAAAAAGAATATCTTCAAATAAAAACTACACAGATGCATTCTGTGAAACTTATTTCTGATCTGTAAATTCAGTTAACAGAGATAAAACATATTTTTGATTGAGCAGTTATGAAACACTCTTTTTGTAGAAAATGCAAGTGGAGATTCGGAGCGCTAAGAGGGTAATAGTGGAAAAAGGAATGTCTTCAAATATAAACTACACAGAATCATTCGGTGAAACTTCTTTCTGATCTGTGCATTCAGCTAACAGAGTTAAACCATACTTTTGATTGAGCAGATCTGAACACTCTTTCTGTAGAAAATGCAACTGGACATTTGGAGCGCTAAGAGCGTAGTAGTGGAAAAAGGAATATATTCAAATATAAACTACACAGAAGCATTCTGTGAAACTTCTTTCTGATCTGAGCATTCAGCTAACAGAGTTAAACCATACTTTTGATTGAGCAGTTTTGAAACACTCTGTCTGTAGAAAATGCAACTGGACATTCGTAGCGCTAAGTGGGTAATAGTGGAAAAAAGAATATGTTCAAATATAAACTACACAGAAGCATTGTATGAAACTGCTTTCTGTTCTGTGCATTCAACTAATAGAGTTGAACCTTACTTTTGATTGAGCCGTTCTGAAACACTCTTTCTGTAGAAACTGCAATTGGACATTCTGAGCGCTAAGAGGCCTATATTGGGAAAAAGAATGTCTACAAATAAAAACTACACAGAAGAATTGTGTGAAACTTCTTTCTGTTCTGTTTGTTCAACTAAAAGAGTTGAACCTTAGTTTTGATGGAGCCGTTCTGAAACACTCTTTCTGTAGAAAATGCAAGTGGAGATTCGGAGCGCTAAGAGGGTAATAGTGGAAAAATGAATGCCTCCAAATATAAACTACACAGAATCATTCTGTGAAACTTCTTTCTGATCTGTGCATTCAGCTAACAGAGTTAAACTATACTTTTGATTGAGCAGATCTGAACACTCTTTCTGTAGAAAATGCAACTGGACATTTGGAGCGCTAAGAGAGTAGTAGTGGAAAAAGGAATATATTCAAATATAAACTACACAGAAGCATTCTGTGAAACTTATTTCTGATCTGAGCATTCAGCTAACAGAGTTAAACCATACTTTTGATTGAGCAGTTTTGAAACACTCTGTCTGTAGAAAATGCAACTGGACATTCGTAGCGCTAAGTGGG
Organism: Symphalangus syndactylus; assembly: GCF_028878055.3. Classification (NCBI taxonomy): domain Eukaryota; kingdom Metazoa; phylum Chordata; class Mammalia; order Primates; family Hylobatidae; genus Symphalangus; species Symphalangus syndactylus. The sequence continues at coordinate 105,948,572 of NC_072439.2, forward strand.
TAATAGTGGAAAAAAGAATATGTTCAAATATAAACTACACAGAAGCATTGTATGAAACTTATTTCTGTTCTGTGCATTCAACTAACAGAGTTGAACCTTACTTTTGATGGAGCCGTTCTGAAACACTCTTTCTGTAGAAACTGCAATTGGATATTCTGAGCGCTAAGAGGACTATATTGGGAAAAAGAATGTCTACAAAGAAAAACTACACAGAAGAATTGTGTGAAACTTCTTTCTGTTCTGTTTGTTCAACTAAAAGAGTTGAACCTTGGTTTTGATTGAGCCGTTCTGAAACACTCTTTCTGTAGAAAATGCAAGTGGAGATTCGGAGCGCTAAGAGGGTAATAGTGCAAAAAGGAATGTCTCCAAATATAAACTACACAGAATCATTCTGTGAAACTTCTTTCTGATCTGTGCATTCAGCTAACAGAGTTAAACCATACTTTTGATTGAGCAGATCTGAACACTCTTTCTGTAGAAAATGCAACTGGACATTTGGAGCGCTAAGAGCGTAGTAGTGGAAAAAGGAATATATTCAAATATAAACTACACAGAAGCATTCTGTGAAACTTCTTTCTGATCTGAGCATTCAGCTAACAGAGTTAAACCATACTTTTGATTGAGCAGTTTTGAAACACTCTGTCTGTAGAAAATGCAACTGGACATTCGTAGCGCTAAGTGGGTAATAGTGGAAAAAAGAATATGTTCAAATATAAACTACACAGAAGCATTGTATGAAACTTCTTTCTGTTCTGTGCATTCAACTAACAGAGTTGAACCTTACTTTTGATTGAGCCGTTCTGAAACACTCTTTCTGTAGAAACTGCAATTGGACATTCTGAGTGCTAAGAGGCCTATATTGGGAAAAAGAATGTCTACAAATAAAAACTACACAGAAGAATTGTGTGAAACTTCTTTCTGTTCTGTTTGTTCAACTAAAAGAATTGAACCTTAGTTTTGATTGAGCCGTTCTGAAACACTCTTTCTGTAGAAAATGCAAGTGGAGATTCGGAGTGCTAAGAGGGTAATAGTGGAAAAAGGAATGTCTCCAAATATAAACTACACAGAATCATTCTGTGAAACTTCTTTCTGATCTGTGCATTCAGCTAACAGATTTAAAACATACTTTTGATTGAGCAGATCTGAACACTCTTTCTGTAGAAAATGCAACTGGACATTTGGAGCGCTAAGAGAGTAGTAGTGGAAAAAGGAATATATTCAAATATAAACTACACAGAAGCATTCTGTGAAACTTCTTTCTGATCTGAGCATTCAGCTAACAGAGTTAAACCATACTTTTGATTGAGCAGTTTTGAAACACTCTGTCTGTAGAAAATGCAACTGGACATTCGTAGCGCTAAGTGGGTAATAGTGGAAAAAAGAGTATGTTCAAATATAAACTACACAGAAGCATTGTATGAAACTTCTTTCTGTTCTGTGCATTCAACTAACAGAGTTGAACCTTACTTTAGATTGAGCCTTTCTGAAACACTCTTTCTGTAGAAACTGCAATTGGACATTCTGAGGGCTAAGAGGCCTCTATTGGGAATAATAATATCTTCAAATAAAAACTACACAGAAGCATTGTGTGAAACTTATTTCTGATATGTTCATTAAGCTAACAGAGTTAAACCATACTTTTGATTGCGCAGTTCTGAACACTCTTTCTGTAGAAAATGCAAGTGGACATTCGGAGCGCTAAGAGGGTAATAGTGGAAAAAGGAATATATTCAAATATAAACTACACAGTAGCATTCTGTGAAAATTCTTTCTGTTCTGTGCATTCAACTAACAGAGTTGAACCTTACTTTTGATTGAGCCGTTCTGAAACACTCTTTCTGTAGAAACTGCAATTGGACATGCTAAGCGCTAAGAGGCCTACATTGGGAAAAAGAATATCTTCAAATAAAAACTACACAGATGAATTCTGTGAAACTTATTTCTGATCTGTAAATTCAGTTAACAGAGATAAAACATATTTTTGATTGAGCAGTTATGAAACACTCTTTTTGTAGAAAATGCAAGTGGAGATTCGGAGCGCTAAGAGGGTAATAGTGGAAAAAGGAATGTCTTCAAATATAAACTACACAGAATCATTCGGTGAAACTTCTTTCTGATCTGTGCATTCAGCTAACAGAGTTAAACCATACTTTTGATTGAGCAGATCTGAACACTCTTTCTGTAGAAAATGCAACTGGACATTTGGAGCGCTAAGAGCGTAGTAGTGGAAAAAGGAATATATTCAAATATAAACTACACAGAAGCATTCTGTGAAACTTCTTTCTGATCTGAGCATTCAGCTAACAGAGTTAAACCATACTTTTGATTGAGCAGTTTTGAAACACTCTGTCTGTAGAAAATGCAACTGGACATTCGTAGCGCTAAGTGGGTAATAGTGGAAAAAAGAATATGTTCAAATATAAACTACACAGAAGCATTGTATGAAACTGCTTTCTGTTCTGTGCATTCAACTAATAGAGTTGAACCTTACTTTTGATTGAGCCGTTCTGAAACACTCTTTCTGTAGAAACTGCAATTGGACATTCTGAGCGCTAAGAGGCCTATATTGGGAAAAAGAATGTCTACAAATAAAAACTACACAGAAGAATTGTGTGAAACTTCTTTCTGTTCTGTTTGTTCAACTAAAAGAGTTGAACCTTAGTTTTGATTGAGCTGTTCTGAAACACTCTTTCTGTAGAAAATGCAAGTGGAGATTCGGAGCGCTAAGAGGGTAATAGTGGAAAAATGAATGCCTCCAAATATAAACTACACAGAATCATTCTGTGAAACTTCTTTCTGATCTGTGCATTCAGCTAACAGAGTTAAACTATACTTTTGATTGAGCAGATCTGAACACTCTTTCTGTAGAAAATGCAACTGGACATTTGGAGCGCTAAGAGAGTAGTAGTGGAAAAAGGAATATATTCAAATATAAACTACACAGAAGCATTCTGTGAAACTTCTTTCTGATCTGAGCATTCAGCTAACAGAGTTAAACCATACTTTTGATTGAGCAGTTTTGAAACACTCTGTCTGTAGAAAATGCAACTGGACATTCGTAGCGCTAAGTGGGTAATAGTGGAAAAAAGAATATGTTCAAATATAAACTACACAGAAGCATTGTATGAAACTTATTTCTGTTCTGTGCATTCAACTAACAGAGTTGAACCTTACTTTTGATGGAGCCGTTCTGAAACACTCTTTCTGTAGAAACTGCAATTGGACATTCTGAGCGCTAAGAGGACTATATTGGGAAAAAGAATGTCTACAAAGAAAAACTACACAGAAGAATTGTGTGAAACTTCTTTCTGTTCTGTTTGTTCAACTAAAAGAGTTGAACCTTGGTTTTGATTGAGCCGTTCTGAAACACTCTTTCTGTAGAAAATGCAAGTGGAGATTCGGAGCGCTAAGAGGGTAATAGTGCAAAAAGGAATGTCTCCAAATATAAACTACACAGAATCATTCTGTGAAACTTCTTTCTGATCTGTGCATTCAGCTAACAGAGTTAAACCATACTTTTGATTGAGCAGATCTGAACACTCTTTCTGTAGAAAATGCAACAGGACATTTGGAGCGCTAAGAGTGTAGTAGTGGAAAAAGGAATATATTCAAATATAAACTACACAGAAGCATTCTGTGAAACTTCTTTCTGATCTGAGCATTCAGCTAACAGAGTTAAACCATACTTTTGATTGAGCAGTTTTGAAACACTCTGTCTGTAGAAAATGCAACTGGACATTCGTAGCGCTAAGTGGGTAATAGTGGAAAAAAGAGTATGTTCAAATATAAACTACACAGAAGCATTGTATGAAACTTCTTTCTGTTCTGTGCATTCAACTAACAGAGTTGAACCTTACTTTTGATTGAGCCTTTCTGAAACACTCTTTCTGTAGAAACTGCAATTGGACATTCTGAGCGCTAAGAGGCCTCTATTGGGAATAATAATATCTTCAAATAAAAACTACACAGAAGCATTGTGTGAAACTTATTTCTGATATGTTCATTAAGCTAACAGAGTTAAACCATACTTTTGATTGCGCAGTTCTGAACACTCTTTCTGTAGAAAATGCAAGTGGACATTCGGAGCGCTAAGAGGGTAATAGTGGAAAAAGGAATGTATTCAAATATAAACTACACAGTAGCATTCTGTGAAAATTCTTTCTGTTCTGTGCATTCAACTAACAGAGTTGAACCTTACTTTTGATTGAGCCGTTCTGAAACACTCTTTCTGTAGAAGCTGCAATTGGACATGCTAAGCGCTAAGAGGCCTACATTGGGAAAAAGAATATCTTCAAATAAAAACTACACAGATGCATTCTGTGAAACTTATTTCTGATCTGTAAATTCAGTTAACAGAGATAAAACATATTTTTGATTGAGCAGTTATGAAACACTCTTTTTGTAGAAAATGCAAGTGGAAATTCGGAGCGCTAAGAGGGTAATAGTGGAAAAAGGAATGTCTTCAAATATAAACTACACAGAATCATTCGGTGAAACTTCTTTCTGATCTGTGCATTCAGCTAACAGAGTTAAACCATACTTTTGATTGAGCAGATCTGAACACTCTTTCTGTAGAAAATGCAACTGGACATTTGGAGCGCTAAGAGCGTAGTAGTGGAAAAAGGAATATATTCAAATATAAACTACACAGAAGCATTCTGTGAAACTTCTTTCTGATCTGAGCATTCAGCTAACAGAGTTAAACCATACTTTTGATTGAGCAGTTTTGAAACACTCTGTCTGTAGAAAATGCAACTGGACATTCGTAGCGCTAAGTGGGTAATAGTGGAAAAAAGAATATGTTCAAATATAAACTACACAGAATCATTGTATGAAACTTCTTTCTGTTCTGTGCATTCAACTAACAGAGTTGAACCTTACTTTTGATTGAGCCGTTCTGAAACACTCTTTCTGTAGAAACTGCAATTGGACATTCTGAGCGCTAAGAGGCCTATATTGGGAAAAAGAATGTCTACAAATAAAAACTACACAGAAGAATTGTGTGAAACTTCTTTCTGTTCTGTTTGTTCAACTAAAAGAGTTGAACCTTAGTTTTGATTGAGCCGTTCTGAAACACTCTTTCTGTAGAAAATGCAAGTGGAGATTCGGAGTGCTAAGAGGGTAATAGTGGAAAAAGGAATGTCTCCAAATATAAACTACACAGAATCATTCTGTGAAACTTCTTTCTGATCTGTGCATTCAGCTAACAGATTTAAAACATACTTTTGATTGAGCAGATCTGAACACTCTTTCTGTAGAAAATGCAACTGGACATTTGGAGCGCTAAGAGAGTAGTAGTGGAAAAAGGAATATATTCAAATATAAACTACACAGAAGCATTCTGTGAAACTTCTTTCTGATCTGAGCATTCAGCTAACAGAGTTAAACCATACTTTTGATTGAGCAGTTTTGAAACACTCTGTCTGTAGAAAATGCAACTGGACATTCGTAGCGCTAAGTGGGTAATAGTGGAAAAAAGAGTATGTTCAAATATAAACTACACAGAAGCATTGTATGAAACTTCTTTCTGTTCTGTGCATTCAACTAACAGAGTTGAACCTTACTTTTGATTGAGCCTTTCTGAAACACTCTTTCTGTAGAAACTGCAATTGGACATTCTGAGGGCTAAGAGGCCTCTATTGGGAATAATAATATCTTCAAATAAAAACTACACAGAAGCATTGTGTGAAACTTATTTCTGATATGTTCATTAAGCTAACAGAGTTAAACCATACTTTTGATTGCGCAGTTCTGAACACTCTTTCTGTAGAAAATGCAAGTGGACATTCGGAGCGCTAAGAGGGTAATAGTGGAAAAAGGAATATATTCAAATATAAACTACACAGTAGCATTCTGTGAAAATTCTTTCTGTTCTGTGCATTCAACTAACAGAGTTGAACCTTACTTTTGATTGAGCCGTTCTGAAACACTCTTTCTGTAGAAACTGCAATTGGACATGCTAAGCGCTAAGAGGCCTACATTGGGAAAAAGAATATCTTCAAATAAAAACTACACAGATGCATTCTGTGAAACTTATTTCTGATCTGTAAATTCAGTTAACAGATATAAAACATATTTTTGATTGAGCAGTTATGAAACACTCTTTTTGTAGAAAATGCAAGTGGAGATTCGGAGCGCTAACAGGGTAATAGTGGAAAAAGGAATGTCTTCAAATATAAACTACACAGAATCATTCGGTGAAACTTCTTTCTGATCTGTGCATTCAGCTAACAGAGTTAAACCATACTTTTGATTGAGCAGATCTGAACACTCTTTCTGTAGAAAATGCAACTGGACATTTGGAGCGCTAAGAGCGTAGTAGTGGAAAAAGGAATATATTCAAATATAAACTACACAGAAGCATTCTGTGAAACTTCTTTCTGATCTGAGCATTCAGCTAACAGAGTTAAACCATACTTTTGATTGAGCAGTTTTGAAACACTCTGTCTGTAGAAAATGCAACTGGACATTCGTAGCGCTAAGTGGGTAATAGTGGAAAAAAGAATATGTTCAAATATAAACTACACAGAAGCATTGTATGAAACTTCTTTCTGTTCTGTGCATTCAACTAACAGATTTGAACCTTACTTTTGATTGAGCCGTTCTGAAACACTCTTTCTGTAGAAACTGCAATTGGACATTCTGAGCGCTAAGAGGCCTATATTGGGAAAAAGAATGTCTACAAATAAAAACTACACAGAAGAATTATGTGAAACTTCTTTCTGTTCTGTTTGTTCAACTAAAAGAGTTGAACCTTAGTTTTGATTGAGCCGTTCTGAAACACTCTTTCTGTAGAAAATGCAAGTGGAGATTCGGAGTGCTAAGAGGGTAATAGTGGAAAAAGGAATGTCTCCAAATATAAACTACACAGAATCATTCTGTGAAACTTCTTTCTGATCTGTGCATTCAGCTAACAGAGTTAAAACATACTTTTGATTGAGCAGATCTGAACACTCTTTCTGTAGAAAATGCAACTGGACATTTGGAGCGCTAAGAGAGTAGTAGTGGAAAAAGGAATATATTCAAATATAAACTACACAGAAGCATTCTGTGAAACTTCTTTCTGATCTGAGCATTCAGCTAACAGAGTTAAACCATACTTTTGATTGAGCAGTTTTGAAACACTCTGTCTGTAGAAAATGCAACTGGACATTCGTAGCGCTAAGTGGGTAATAGTGGAAAAAAGAGTATGTTCAAATATAAACTACACAGAAGCATTGTATGAAACTTCTTTCTGTTCTGTGCATTCAACTAACAGAGTTGAACCTTACTTTTGATTGAGCCTTTCTGAAACACTCTTTCTGTAGAAACTGCAATTGGACATTCTGAGCGCTAAGAGGCCTCTATTGGGAATAATAATATCTTCAAATAAAAATTACACAGAAGCATTGTGTGAAACTTATTTCTGATATGTTCATTAAGCTAACAGAGTTAAACCATACTTTTGATTGCGCAGTTCTGAACACTCTTTCTGTAGAAAATGCAAGTGGACATTCGGAGCGCTAAGAGGGTAATAGTGGAAAAAGGAATATATTCAAATATAAACTACACAGTAGCATTCTGTGAAAATTCTTTCTGTTCTGTGCATTCAACTAACAGAGTTGAACCTTACTTTTGATTGAGCCGTTCTGAAACACTCTTTCTGTAGAAACTGCAATTGGACATGCTAAGCGCTAAGAGGCCTACATTGGGAAAAAGAATATCTTCAAATAAAAACTACACAGATGCATTCTGTGAAACTTATTTCTGATCTGTAAATTCAGTTAACAGAGATAAAACATATTTTTGATTGAGCAGTTATGAAACACTCTTTTTGTAGAAAATGCAAGTGGAGATTCGGAGCGCTAACAGGGTAATAGTGGAAAAAGGAATGTCTTCAAATATAAACTACACAGAATCATTCGGTGAAACTTCTTTCTGATCTGTGCATTCAGCTAACAGAGTTAAACCATACTTTTGATTGAGCAGATCTGAACACTCTTTCTGTAGAAAATGCAACTGGACATTTGGAGCGCTAAGAGCGTAGTAGTGGAAAAAGGAATATATTCAAATATAAACTACACAGAAGCATTCTGTGAAACTTCTTTCTGATCTGAGCATTCAGCTAACAGAGTTAAACCATACTTTTGATTGAGCAGTTTTGAAACACTCTGTCTGTAGAAAATGCAACTGGACATTCGTAGCGCTAAGTGGGTAATAGTGGAAAAAAAATATGTTCAAATATAAACTACACAGAAGCATTGTATGAAACTTCTTTCTGTTCTGTGCATTCAACTAACAGAGTTGAACCTTACTTTTGATTGAGCCGTTCTGAAACACTCTTTCTGTAGAAACTGCAATTGGACATTCTGAGCGCTAAGAGGCCTATATTGGGAAAAAGAATGTCTACAAATAAAAACTACACAGAAGAATTGTGTGAAACTACTTTCTGTTCTGTTTGTTCAACTAAAAGAGTTGAACCTTAGTTTTGATTGAGCCGTTCTGAAACTCTCTTTCTGTAGAAAATGCAAGTGGAGATTCGGAGCGCTAAGAGGGTAATAGTGGAAAAAGGAATGCCTCCAAATATAAACTACACAGAATCATTCTGTGAAACTTCTTTCTGATCTGTGCATTCAGCTAACAGAGTTAAACCATACTTTTGATTGAGCAGATCTGAACACTCTTTCTGTAGAAAATGCAACTGGACATTTGGAGCGCTAAGAGAGTAGTAGTGGAAAAAGGAATATATTCAAATATAAACTACACAGAAGCATTCTGTGAAACTTATTTCTGATCTGAGCATTCAGCTAACAGAGTTAAACCATACTTTTGATTGAGCAGTTTTGAAACACTCTGTCTGTAGAAAATGCAACTGGACATTCGTAGCGCTAAGTGGGTAATAGTGGAAAAAAGAATATGTTCAAATATAAACTACACAGAAGCATTGTATGAAACTTATTTCTGTTCTGTGCATTCAACTAACAGAGTTGAACCTTACTTTTGATGGAGCCGTTCTGAAACACTCTTTCTGTAGAAACTGCAATTGGACATTCTGAGCGCTAAGAGGCCTATATTGGGAAAAAGAATGTCTACAAATAAAAACTACACAGAAGAATTGTGTGAAACTTCTTTCTGTTCTGTTTGTTCAACTAAAAGAGTTGAACCTTGGTTTTGATTGAGCCGTTCTGAAACACTCTTTCTGTAGAAAATGCAAGTGGAGATTCGGAGCGCTAAGAGTGTAATAGTGCAAAAAGGAATGTCTCCAAATATAAACTACACAGAATCATTCTGTGAAACTTCTTTCTGATCTGTGCATTCAGCTAACAGAGTTAAACCATACTTTTGATTGAGCAGATCTGAACACTCTTTCTGTAGAAAATGCAGCTGGACATTTGGAGCGCTAAGAGAGTAGTAGTGGAAAAAGGAATATATTCAAATATAAACTACACAGAAGCATTCTGTGAAACTTCTTTCTGATCTGAGCATTCAGCTAACCGAGTTAAACCATACTTTTGATTGAGCAGTTTTGAAACACTCTGTCTGTAGAAAATGCAACTGGACATTCGTAGCGCTAAGTGGGTAATAGTGGAAAAAAGAGTATGTTCAAATATAAACTACACAGAAGCATTGTATGAAACTTCTTTCTGTTCTGTGCATTCAACTAACAGAGTTGAACCTTACTTTTCATTGAGCCTTTCTGAAACACTCTTTCTGTAGAAACTGCAATTGGACATTCTGAGCGCTAAGAGGCCTCTATTGGGAATAATAATATCTTCAAATAAAAACTACACAGAAGCATTGTGTGAAACTTATTTCTGATATGTTCATTAAGCTAACAGAGTTAAACCATACTTTTGATTGCGCAGTTCTGAACACTCTTTCTGTAGAAAATGCAAGTGGACATTCGGAGCGCTAAGAGGGTAATAGTGGAAAAAGGAATATATTCAAATATAAACTACACAGTAGCATTCTGTGAAAATTCTTTCTGTTCTGTGCATTCAACTAACAGAGTTGAACCTTACTTTTGATTGAGCCGTTCTGAAACACTCTTTCTGTAGAAACTGCAATTGGACATGCTAAGCGCTAAGAGGCCTACATTGGGAAAAAGAATATCTTCAAATAAAAACTACACAGATGCATTCTGTGAAACTTATTTCTGATCTGTAAATTCAGTTAACAGAGATAAAACATATTTTTGATTGAGCAGTTATGAAACACTCTTTTTGTAGAAAATGCAAGTGGAGATTCGAAGCGCTAAGAGGGTAATAGTGGAAAAAGGAATGTCTTCAAATATAAACTACACAGAATCATTCGGTGAAACTTCTTTCTGATCTGTGCATTCAGCTAACAGAGTTAAACCATACTTTTGATTGAGCAGATCTGAACACTCTTTCTGTAGAAAATGCAACTGGACATTTGGAGCGCTAAGAGCGTAGTAGTGGAAAAAGGAATATATTCAAATATAAACTACACAGAAGCATTCTGTGAAACTTCTTTCTGATCTGAGCATTCAGCTAACAGAGTTAAACCATACTTTTGATTGAGCAGTTTTGAAACACTCTGTCTGTAGAAAATGCAACTGGACATTCGTAGCGCTAAGTGGGTAATAGTGGAAAAAAGAATATGTTCAAATATAAACTACACAGAAGCATTGTATGAAACTTCTTTCTGTTCTGTGCATTCAACTAACAGAGTTGAACCTTACTTTTGATTGAGCCGTTCTGAAACACTCTTTCTGTAGAAACTGCAATTGGACATTCTGAGCGCTAAGAGGCCTATATTGGGAAAAAGAATGTCTACAAATAAAAACTACACAGAAGAATTGTGTGAAACTTCTTTCTGTTCTGTTTGTTCAACAAAAAGAGTTGAACCTTAGTTTTGATTGAGCCGTTCTGAAACACTCTTTCTGTAGAAAATGCAAGTGGAGATTCGGAGCGCTAAGAGGGTAATAGTGGAAAAAGGAATGTCTTCAAATATAAACTACACAGAATCATTCTGTGAAACTTCTTTCTGATCTGTGCATTCAGCTAACAGAGTTAAACCATACTTTTGATTCAGCAGATCTGAACACTCTTTCTGTAGAAAATGCAACTGGACATTTGGAGCGCTAAGAGAGTACTAGTGGAAAAAGGAATATATTCAAATATAAACTACACAGAAGCATTCTGTCAAACTTCTTTCTGATCTGAGCATTCAGCTAACAGAGTTAAACCATACTTTTGATTGAGCAGTTTTGAAACACTCTGTCTGTAGAAAATGCAACTGGACATTCGTAGCACTAACTGGGTAATAGTGGAAAAAAGAGTATGTTCAAATATAAACTACACAGAAGCATTGTATGAAACTTCTTTCTGTTCTGTGCATTCAACTAACAGAGTTGAACCTTACTTTTGATTGAGCCTTTCTGAAACACTCTTTCTGTAGAAACTGCAATTGGACATTCTGAGCGCTAAGAGGCCTATATTGGGAAAAATAATATCTTCAAATAAAAACTACACAGAAGCATTGTGTGAAACTTATTTCTGATATGTTCATTAAGCTAACAGAGTTAAACCATACTTTTGATTGCGCAGTTCTGAACACTCTTTCTGTAGAAAATGCAAGTGGACATTCGGAGCGCTAAGAGGGTAATACTGGAAAAAGGAATATATTTAAATATAAACTACAAAGTAGCACTCTGTGAAAATTCCTTCTGTTCTGTGCATTCAACTAACAGAGTTGAACCTTACTTTTGATTGAGCCGTTCTGAAACACTCTTTCTGTAGAAACTGCAATTGGACATGCTAAGCGCTAAGAGGCCTACATTGGGAAAAAGAATATCTTCAAATAAAAACTACACAGATGCATTCTGTGAAACTTATTTCTGATCTGTAAATTCAGTTAACAGAGATAAAACATATTTTTGATTGAGCAGTTATGAAACACTCTTTTTGTAGAAAATGCAAGTGGAGATTCGGAGCGCTAAGAGGGTAATAGTGGAAAAAGGAATGTCTTCAAATATAAACTACGCAGAATCATTCGGTGAAACTTCTTTCTGATCTGTGCATTCAGCTAACAGAGTTAAACCATACTTTTGATTGAGCAGATCTGAACACTCTTTCTGTAGAAAATGCAACTGGACATTTGGAGCGCTAAGAGCGTAGTAGTGGAAAAAGGAATATATTCAAATATAAACTACACAGAAGCATTCTGTGAAACTTCTTTCTGATCTGAGCATTCAGCTAACAGAGTTAAACCATACTTTTGATTGAGCAGTTTTGAAACACTCTGTCTGTAGAAAATGCAACTGGACATTCGTAGCGCTAAGTGGGTAATGGTGGAAAAAAGAATATGTTCAAATATAAACTACACAGAAGCATTGTATGAAACATCTTTCTGTTCTGTGCATTCAACTAACAGAGTTGAACCTTACTTTTGATTGAGCCGTTCTGAAACACTCTTTCTGTAGAAACTGCAATTGGACATTCTGAGCGCTAAGAGGCCTATATTGGGAAAAAGAATGTCTACAAATAAAAACTACACAGAAGAATTGTGTGAAACTTCTTTCTGTTCTGTTTATTCAACTAAAAGAGTTGAACCTTAGTTTTGATTGAGCCGTTCTGAAACACTCTTTCTGTAGAAAATGCAAGTGGAGATTCGGAGCGCTAAGAGGGTAATAGTGCAAAAAGGAATGTCTCCAAATATAAACTACACAGAATCATTCTGTGAAACTTCTTTCTGATCTGTGCATTCAGCTAACAGAGTTAAACCATACTTTTGATTGAGCAGATCTGAACACTCTTTCTGTAGAAAATGCAACTGGACATTTGGAGCGCTAAGAGAGTAGTAGTGGAAAAAGGAATATATTCAAATATAAACTACACAGTAGCATTCTGTGAAAATTCTTTCTGTTCTGTGCATTCAACTAACAGAGTTGAACCTTACTTTTGATTGAGCCGTTCTGAAACACTCTTTCTGTAGAAACTGCAATTGGACATGCTAAGCGCTAAGAGGCCTCCATTGGGAAAAAGAATATCTTCAAATAAAAACTACACAGATGCATTCTGTGAAACTTATTTCTGATCTGTAAATTCAGTTAATAGAGATAAAACATATTTTTGATTGAGCAGTTATGAAACACTCTTTTTGTAGAAAATGCAAGTGGAGATTCGGAGCGCTAAGAGGGTAATAGTGGAAAAAGGAATGTCTTCAAATATAAACTACACAGAATCATTCGGTGAAACTTCTTTCTGATCTGTGCATTCAGCTAACAGAGTTAAACCATACTTTTGATTGAGCAGATCTGAACACTCTTTCTGTAGAAAATGCAACTGGACATTTGGAGCGCTAAGAGCGTAGTAGTGGAAAAAGGAATATATTCAAATATAAACTACACAGAAGCATTCTGTGAAACTTCTTTCTGATCTGAGCATTCAGCTAACAGAGTTAAACCATACTTTTGATTGAGCAGTTTTGAAACACTCTGTCTGTAGAAAATGCAACTGGACATTCGTAGCGCTAAGTGGGTAATAGTGGAAAAAAGAATATGTTCAAATATAAACTACACAGAAGCATTGTATGAAACTTCTTTCTGTTCTGTGCATTCAACTAACAGAGTTGAACCTTACTTTTGATTGAGCCTTTCTGAAACACTCTTTCTGTAGAAACTGCAATTGGACATTCTGAGCGCTAAGAGGCCTCTATTGGGAAAAATAATATCTTCAAATAAAAACTACACAGAAGCATTGTGTGAAACTTATTTCTGATATGTTCATTAAGCTAACAGAGTTAAACCATACTTTTGATTGCGCAGTTCTGAACACTCTTTCTGTAGAAAATGCAAGTGGACATTCGGAGCGCTAAGAGAGTAATAGTGGAAAAAGGAATATATTCAAATATAAACTACACAGTAGCATTCTGTGAAAATTCTTTCTGTTCTGTGCATTCAACTAACAGAGTTGAACCTTACTTTTGATTGAGCCGTTCTGAAACACTCTTTCTGTAGAAACTGCAATTGGACATGCTAAGCGCTAAGAGGCCTACATTGGGAAAAAGAATATCTTCAAATAAAAACTACACAGATGCATTCTGTGAAACATATTTCTGACCTGTAAATTCAGTTAACAGAGATAAAACATATTTTTGATTGAGCAGTTATGAAACACTCTTTTTGTAGAAAATGCAAGTGGAGATTCGGAGCGCTAAGAGGGTAATAGTGGAAAAAGGAATGTCTTCAAATATAAACTACACAGAATCATTCGGTGAAACTTCTTTCTGATCTGTGCATTCAGCTAACAGAGTTAAACCATACTTTTGATTGAGCAGATCTGAACACTCTTTCTGTAGAAAATGCAACTGGACATTTGGAGCGCTAAGAGCGTAGTAGTGGAAAAAGGAATATATTCAAATATAAACTACACAGAAGCATTCTGTGAAACTTCTTTCTGATCTGAGCATTCAGCTAACAGAGTTAAACCATACTTTTGATTGAGCAGTTTTGAAACACTCTGTCTGTAGAAAATGCAACTGGACATTCGTAGCGCTAAGTGGGTAATAGTGGAAAAAAAAATATGTTCAAATATAAACTACACAGAAGCATTGTATGAAACTTCTTTCTGTTCTGTGCATTCAACTAACAGAGTTGAACCTTACTTTTGATTGAGCCTTTCTGAAACACTCTTTCTGTAGAAACTGCAATTGGACATTCTGAGCGCTAAGAGGCCTATATTGGGAAAAAGAATGTCTACAAATAAAAACTACACAGAAGAATTGTGTGAAACTTCTTTCTGTTCTGTTTGTTCAACTAAAAGTGTTGAACCTTAGTTTTGATTGAGCCGTTCTGAAACACTCTTTCTGTGGAAAATGCAAGTGGAGATTCGGAGCGCTAAGAAGGTAATAGTGGAAAAAGGAATGTCTCCAAATATAAACTACACAGAATAATTCTGTGAAACTTCTTTCTGATCTGTGCATTCAGCTAACAGAGTTAAACCATACTTTTGATTGAGCAGATCTGAACACTCTTTCTGTAGAAAATGCAACTGGACATTTGGAGCGCTAAGAGAATAGTAGTGGAAAAAGGAATATATTCAAATATAAACTAAACAGAAGCATTCTGTCAAACTTCTTTCTGATCTGAGCATTCAGCTAACAGAGTTAAACCATACTTTTGATTGAGCAGTTTTGAAACACTCTGTCTGTAGAAAATGCAACTGGACATTCGTAGCGCTAAGTGGGTAATCGTGGAAAAAAGAATATGTTCAAATATAAACTACACAGAAGCATTGTATGAAACATCTTTCTGTTCTGTGCATTCAACTAACAGAGTTGAACCTTACTTTTGATTGAGCCGTTCTGAAACACTCTTTCTGTAGAAACTGCAATTGGACATTCTGAGCGCTAAGAGGCCTATATTGGGAAAAAGAATGTCTACAAATAAAAACTACACAGAAGAATTGTGTGAAACTTCTTTCTGTTCTGTTTGTTCAACTAAAAGAGTTGAACCTTAGATTTGATTGAGCCGTTCTGAAACACTCTTTCTGTAGAAAATTCAAGTGGAGATTCGGAGCGCTAAGAGGGTAATAGTGGAAAAAGGAATGTCTCCAAATATAAACTACACAGAATCATTCTGTGAAACTTCTTTCTGATCTGTGCATTCAGCTAACAGAGTTAAACCATACATTTGATTGAGCAGATCAGAACACTTTTTCTGTAGAAAATGCAACTGGACATTTGGAGCGCTAAGAGAGTAGTAGTGGAAAAAGGAATATATTCAAATATAAACTACACAGAAGCATTCTGTGAAACTTCTTTCTGATCTGAGCATTCAGCTAACAGAGTTAAACCATACTTTTGATTGAGCAGTTTTGAAACACTCTGTCTGTAGAAAATGCAACTGGACATTCGTAGCGCTAAGTGGGTAATAGTGGAAAAAAGAATATGTTCAAATATAAACTACACAGAAGCATTGTATGAAATTTCTTTCTGTTCTGTGCATTCAACTAACAGAGTTGAACCTTAGTTTTGATTGAGCCTTTCTGAAACACTCTTTCTGTAGAAACTGCAATTGGACATTCTGAGCGCTAAGAGGCCTCTATTGGGAAAAATAATATCTTCAAATAAAAACTACACAGAAGCATTGTGTGAAACTTATTTCTGATATGTTCATTAAGCTAACAGAGTTAAACCATACTTTTGATTGCGCAGTTCTGAACACTCTTTCTGTAGAAAATGCAAGTGGACATTCGGAGCGCTAAGATGGTAATAGTGGAAAAAGGAATATATTCAAATATAAACTACACAGTAGCATTCTGTGAAAATTCTTTCTGTTCTGTGCATTCAACTAACAGAGTTGAACCTTACTTTTGATTGAGCCGTTCTGAATCACTCTTTCTGTAGAAACTGCAATTGGACATGCTAAGCGCTAAGAGGCCTACATTGGGAAAAAGAATATCTTCAAATAAAAACTACACAGATGCATTCTGTGAAACATATTTCTGATCTGTAAATTCAGTTAACAGAGATAAAACATATTTTTGATTGAGCAGTTATGAAACACTCTTTTTCTAGAAAATGCAAGTGGAGATTCGGAGCGCTAAGAGTGTAATAGTGAAAAAAGGAATGTCTTCAAATATAAACTACACGGAATCATTCGGTGAAACTTCTTTCTGATCTGTGCATTCAGCTAACAGAGTTAAACCATACTTTTGATTGAGCAGATCTGAACACTCTTTCTGTAGAAAATGCAACTGGACATTTGGAGCGCTAAGAGCGTAGTAGTGGAAAAAGGAATATATTCAAATATAAACTACACAGAAGCATTCTGTGAAACTTCTTTCTGATCTGAGCATTCAGCTAACAGAGTTAAACCATACTTTTGATTCAGCAGATCTGAACACTCTTTCTGTAGAAAATGCAACTGGACATTTGGAGCGCTAAGAGAGTAGTAGTGGAAAAAGGAATATATTAAAATATAAACTACACAGAAGCATTCTGTGAAACTTCTTTCTGATCTGAGCATTCAGCTAACAGAGTTAAACCATACTTTTGATTGAGCAGTTTTGAAACACTCTGTCTGTAGAAAATGCAACTGGACATTCGTAGCGCTAAGTGGGTAATAGTGGAAAAAAGAATATGTTCAAATATAAACTACACAGAAGCATTGTATGAAACTTCTTTCTGTTCTGTGCATTCAACTAACAGAGTTGAACCTTATTTTGATTGAGCCTTTCTGAAACACTCTTTCTGTAGAAACTGCAATTGGACATTCTGAGCGCTAAGAGGCCTATATTGGGAAAAAGAATGTCTACAAATAAAAACTACACAGAAGAATTGTGTGAAACTTCTTTCTGTTCTGTTTGTTCAACTAAAAGAGTTGAACCTTAGTTTTGATTGAGCCGTTCTGAAACACTCTTTCTGTAGAAAATGCAAGTGGAGATTCGGAGTGCTAAGAGGGTAATAGTGGAAAAAGGAATGTCTCCAAATATAAACTACACAGAATCATTCTGTGAAACTTCTTTCTGATCTGTGAATTCAGCTAACAGAGTTAAACCATACATTTGATTGAGCAGATCAGAACACTCTTTCTGTATAAAATGCAACTGGACATTTGGAGCGCTAAGAGAGTAGTAGTGGAAAAAGGAATATATTCAAATATAAACTACACAGAAGCATTCTGTGAAACTTCTTTCTGATCTGAGCATTCAGCTAACGGATTTAAACCATACTTTTGATTGAGCAGTTTTGAAACACTCTGTCTGTAGAAAATGCAACTGGACATTCGTAGCGCTAAGTGGGTAATAGTGGAAAAAAGAATATGTTCAAATATAAACTACACAGAAGCATTGTATGAAACTTCTTTCTGTTCTGTGCATTCAACTAACAGTGTTGAACCTTACTTTTGATTGAGCCTTTCTGAAACACTCTTTCTGTAGAAACTGCAATTGGACATTCTGAGCGCTAAGAGGCCTCTATTGGGAAAAATAATATCTTCAAATAAAAACTACACAGAAGCATTGTGTGAAACTTATTTCTGATATGTTCATTAAGCTAACAGAGTTAAACCATACTTTTGATTGCGCAGTTCTGAACACTCTTTCTGTAGAAAATGCAAGTGGACATTCGGAGTGCTAAGAGGGTAATAGTGGAAAAAGGAATATATTCAAATATAAACTACACAGTAGCATTCTGTGAAAATTCTTTCTGTTCTGTGCATTCAACTAACAGAGTTGAACCTTACTTTTGATTGAGCCGTTCTGAAACACTCTTTCTGTAGAAACTGCAATTGGACATGCTAAGCGCTAAGAGGCCTACATTGGGAAAAAGAATATCTTCAAATAAAAATTACACAGATGCATTCTGTGAAACATATTTCTGACCTGTAAATTCAGTTAACAGAGATAAAACATATTTTTGATTGAGCAGTTATGAAACACTCTTTTTGTAGAAAATGCAAGTGGAGATTCGGAGCGCTAAGAGGGTAATAGTGGAAAAAGGAATGTCTTCAAATATAAACTACACAGAATCATGCGGTGAAACTTCTTTCTGATCTGTGCATTCAGCTAACAGAGTTAAACCATACTTTTGATTGAGCAGATCTGAACACTCTTTCTGTAGAAAATGCAACTGGACATTTGGAGCGCTAAGAGCGTAGTAGTGGAGAAAGGAATATATTCAAATATAAACTACACAGAAGCATTCTGTGAAACTTCTTTCTGATCTGAGCATTCAGCTAACAGAGTTAAACCATACTTTTGATTGAGCAGTTTTGAAACACTCTGTCTGTAGAAAATGCAACTGGACATTCGTAGCGCTAAGTGGGTAATAGTGGAAAAAAGAATATGTTCAAATATAAACTACACAGAAGCATTGTATGAAACTTCTTTCTGTTCTGTGCATTCAACTAACAGAGTTGAACCTTACTTTTGATTGAGCCTTTCTGAAACACTCTTTCTGTAGAAACTGCAATTGGACATTCTGAGCGCTAAGAGGCCTATATTGGGAAAAAGAATGTCTACAAATAAAAACTACACAGAAGAATTGTGTGAAACTTCTTTCTGTTCTGTTTATTCAACTAAAAGAGTTGAACCTTAGTTTTGATTGAGCCGTTCTGAAACACTCTTTCTGTAGAAAATGCAAGTGGAGATTCGGAGCGCTAAGAGGGTAATAGTGCAAAAAGGAATGTCTCCAAATATAAACTACACAGAATCATTCTGTGAAACTTCTTTCTGATCTGTGCATTCAGCTAACAGAGTTAAACCATACTTTTGATTGAGCAGATCTGAACACTCTTTCTGTAGAAAATGCAACTGGACATTTGGAGCGCTAAGAGAGTAGTAGTGGAAAAAGGAATATATTCAAATATAAACTACACAGTAGCATTCTGTGAAAATTCTTTCTGTTCTGTGCATTCAACTAACAGAGTTGAACCTTACTTTTGATTGAGCCGTTCTGAAACACTCTTTCTGTAGAAACTGCAATTGGACATGCTAAGCGCTAAGAGGCCTCCATTGGGAAAAAGAATATCTTCAAATAAAAACTACACAGATGCATTCTGTGAAACTTATTTCTGATCTGTAAATTCAGTTAATAGAGATAAAACATATTTTTGATTGAGCAGTTATGAAACACTCTTTTTGTAGAAAATGCAAGTGGAGATTCGGAGCGCTAAGAGGGTAATAGTGGAAAAAGGAATGTCTTCAAATATAAACTACACAGAATCATTCGGTGAAACTTCTTTCTGATCTGTGCATTCAGCTAACAGAGTTAAACCATACTTTTGATTGAGCAGATCTGAACACTCTTTCTGTAGAAAATGCAACTGGACATTTGGAGCGCTAAGAGCGTAGTAGTGGAAAAAGGAATATATTCAAATATAAACTACACAGAAGCATTCTGTGAAACTTCTTTCTGATCTGAGCATTCAGCTAACAGAGTTAAACCATACTTTTGATTGAGCAGTTTTGAAACACTCTGTCTGTAGAAAATGCAACTGGACATTCGTAGCGCTAAGTGGGTAATAGTGGAAAAAAGAATATGTTCAAATATAAACTACACAGAAGCATTGTATGAAACTTCTTTCTGTTCTGTGCATTCAACTAACAGAGTTGAACCTTACTTTTGATTGAGCCTTTCTGAAACACTCTTTCTGTAGAAACTGCAATTGGACATTCTGAGCGCTAAGAGGCCTCTATTGGGAAAAATAATATCTTCAAATAAAAACTACACAGAAGCATTGTGTGAAACTTATTTCTGATATGTTCATTAAGCTAACAGAGTTAAACCATACTTTTGATTGCGCAGTTCTGAACACTCTTTCTGTAGAAAATGCAAGTGGACATTCGGAGCGCTAAGAGAGTAATAGTGGAAAAAGGAATATATTCAAATATAAACTACACAGTAGCATTCTGTGAAAATTCTTTCTGTTCTGTGCATTCAACTAACAGAGTTGAACCTTACTTTTGATTGAGCCGTTCTGAAACACTCTTTCTGTAGAAACTGCAATTGGACATGCTAAGCGCTAAGAGGCCTACATTGGGAAAAAGAATATCTTCAAATAAAAACTACACAGATGCATTCTGTGAAACATATTTCTGACCTGTAAATTCAGTTAACAGAGATAAAACATATTTTTGATTGAGCAGTTATGAAACACTCTTTTTGTAGAAAATGCAAGTGGAGATTCGGAGCGCTAAGAGGGTAATAGTGGAAAAAGGAATGTCTTCAAATATAAACTACACAGAATCATTCGGTGAAACTTCTTTCTGATCTGTGCATTCAGCTAACAGAGTTAAACCATACTTTTGATTGAGCAGATCTGAACACTCTTTCTGTAGAAAATGCAACTGGACATTTGGAGCGCTAAGAGCGTAGTAGTGGAAAAAGGAATATATTCAAATATAAACTACACAGAAGCATTCTGTGAAACTTCTTTCTGATCTGAGCATTCAGCTAACAGAGTTAAACCATACTTTTGATTGAGCAGTTTTGAAACACTCTGTCTGTAGAAAATGCAACTGGACATTCGTAGCGCTAAGTGGGTAATAGTGGAAAAAAAAATATGTTCAAATATAAACTACACAGAAGCATTGTATGAAACTTCTTTCTGTTCTGTGCATTCAACTAACAGAGTTGAACCTTACTTTTGATTGAGCCTTTCTGAAACACTCTTTCTGTAGAAACTGCAATTGGACATTCTGAGCGCTAAGAGGCCTATATTGGGAAAAAGAATGTCTACAAATAAAAACTACACAGAAGAATTGTGTGAAACTTCTTTCTGTTCTGTTTGTTCAACTAAAAGTGTTGAACCTTAGTTTTGATTGAGCCGTTCTGAAACACTCTTTCTGTGGAAAATGCAAGTGGAGATTCGGAGCGCTAAGAAGGTAATAGTGGAAAAAGGAATGTCTCCAAATATAAACTACACAGAATAATTCTGTGAAACTTCTTTCTGATCTGTGCATTCAGCTAACAGAGTTAAACCATACTTTTGATTGAGCAGATCTGAACACTCTTTCTGTAGAAAATGCAACTGGACATTTGGAGCGCTAAGAGAATAGTAGTGGAAAAAGGAATATATTCAAATATAAACTAAACAGAAGCATTCTGTCAAACTTCTTTCTGATCTGAGCATTCAGCTAACAGAGTTAAACCATACTTTTGATTGAGCAGTTTTGAAACACTCTGTCTGTAGAAAATGCAACTGGACATTCGTAGCGCTAAGTGGGTAATCGTGGAAAAAAGAATATGTTCAAATATAAACTACACAGAAGCATTGTATGAAACATCTTTCTGTTCTGTGCATTCAACTAACAGAGTTGAACCTTACTTTTGATTGAGCCGTTCTGAAACACTCTTTCTGTAGAAACTGCAATTGGACATTCTGAGCGCTAAGAGGCCTATATTGGGAAAAAGAATGTCTACAAATAAAAACTACACAGAAGAATTGTGTGAAACTTCTTTCTGTTCTGTTTGTTCAACTAAAAGAGTTGAACCTTAGATTTGATTGAGCCGTTCTGAAACACTCTTTCTGTAGAAAATTCAAGTGGAGATTCGGAGCGCTAAGAGGGTAATAGTGGAAAAAGGAATGTCTCCAAATATAAACTACACAGAATCATTCTGTGAAACTTCTTTCTGATCTGTGCATTCAGCTAACAGAGTTAAACCATACATTTGATTGAGCAGATCAGAACACTTTTTCTGTAGAAAATGCAACTGGACATTTGGAGCGCTAAGAGAGTAGTAGTGGAAAAAGGAATATATTCAAATATAAACTACACAGAAGCATTCTGTGAAACTTCTTTCTGATCTGAGCATTCAGCTAACAGAGTTAAACCATACTTTTGATTGAGCAGTTTTGAAACACTCTGTCTGTAGAAAATGCAACTGGACATTCGTAGCGCTAAGTGGGTAATAGTGGAAAAAAGAATATGTTCAAATATAAACTACACAGAAGCATTGTATGAAACTTCTTTCTGTTCTGTGCATTCAACTAACAGAGTTGAACCTTACTTTTGATTGAGCCTTTCTGAAACACTCTTTCTGTAGAAACTGCAATTGGACATTCTGAGCGCTAAGAGGCCTCTATTGGGAAAAATAATATCTTCAAATAAAAACTACACAGAAGCATTGTGTGAAACTTATTTCTGATATGTTCATTAAGCTAACAGAGTTAAACCATACTTTTGATTGCGCAGTTCTGAACACTCTTTCTGTAGAAAATGCAAGTGGACATTCGGAGCGCTAAGATGGTAATAGTGGAAAAAGGAATATATTCAAATATAAACTACACAGTAGCATTCTGTGAAAATTCTTTCTGTTCTGTGCATTCAACTAACAGAGTTGAACCTTACTTTTGATTGAGCCGTTCTGAATCACTCTTTCTGTAGAAACTGCAATTGGACATGCTAAGCGCTAAGAGGCCTACATTGGGAAAAAGAATATCTTCAAATAAAAACTACACAGATGCATTCTGTGAAACATATTTCTGATCTGTAAATTCAGTTAACAGAGATAAAACATATTTTTGATTGAGCAGTTATGAAACACTCTTTTTCTAGAAAATGCAAGTGGAGCTTCGGAGCGCTAAGAGTGTAATAGTGAAAAAAGGAATGTCTTCAAATATAAACTACACGGAATCATTCGGTGAAACTTCTTTCTGATCTGTGCATTCAGCTAACAGAGTTAAACCATACTTTTGATTGAGCAGATCTGAACACTCTTTCTGTAGAAAATGCAACTGGATATTTGGAGCGCTAAGAGCGTAGTAGTGGAAAAAGGAATATATTCAAATATAAACTACACAGAAGCATTCTGTGAAACTTCTTTCTGATCTGAGCATTCAGCTAACAGAGTTAAACCATACTTTTGATTCAGCAGATCTGAACACTCTTTCTGTAGAAAATGCAACTGGACATTTGGAGCGCTAAGAGAGTAGTAGTGGAAAAAGGAATATATTAAAATATAAACTACACAGAAGCATTCTGTGAAACTTCTTTCTGATCTGAGCATTCAGCTAACAGAGTTAAACCATACTTTTGATTGAGCAGTTTTGAAACACTCTGTCTGTAGAAAATGCAACTGGACATTCGTAGCGCTAAGTGGGTAATAGTGGAAAAAAGAATATGTTCAAATATAAACTACACAGAAGCATTGTATGAAACTTCTTTCTGTTCTGTGCATTCAACTAACAGAGTTGAACCTTATTTTGATTGAGCCTTTCTGAAACACTCTTTCTGTAGAAACTGCAATTGGACATTCTGAGCGCTAAGAGGCCTATATTGGGAAAAAGAATGTCTACAAATAAAAACTACACAGAAGAATTGTGTGAAACTTCTTTCTGTTCTGTTTGTTCAACTAAAAGAGTTGAACCTTAGTTTTGATTGAGCCGTTCTGAAACACTCTTTCTGTAGAAAATGCAAGTGGAGATTCGGAGTGCTAAGAGGGTAATAGTGGAAAAAGGAATGTCTCCAAATATAAACTACACAGAATCATTCTGTGAAACTTCTTTCTGATCTGTGAATTCAGCTAACAGAGTTAAACCATACATTTGATTGAGCAGATCAGAACACTCTTTCTGTATAAAATGCAACTGGACATTTGGAGCGCTAAGAGAGTAGTAGTGGAAAAAGGAATATATTCAAATATAAACTACACAGAAGCATTCTGTGAAACTTCTTTCTGATCTGAGCATTCAGCTAACGGATTTAAACCATACTTTTGATTGAGCAGTTTTGAAACACTCTGTCTGTAGAAAATGCAACTGGACATTCGTAGCGCTAAGTGGGTAATAGTGGAAAAAAGAATATGTTCAAATATAAACTACACAGAAGCATTGTATGAAACTTCTTTCTGTTCTGTGCATTCAACTAACAGTGTTGAACCTTACTTTTGATTGAGCCTTTCTGAAACACTCTTTCTGTAGAAACTGCAATTGGACATTCTGAGCGCTAAGAGGCCTCTATTGGGAAAAATAATATCTTCAAATAAAAACTACACAGAAGCATTGTGTGAAACTTATTTCTGATATGTTCATTAAGCTAACAGAGTTAAACCATACTTTTGATTGCGCAGTTCTGAACACTCTTTCTGTAGAAAATGCAAGTGGACATTCGGAGTGCTAAGAGGGTAATAGTGGAAAAAGGAATATATTCAAATATAAACTACACAGTAGCATTCTGTGAAAATTCTTTCTGTTCTGTGCATTCAACTAACAGAGTTGAACCTTACTTTTGATTGAGCCGTTCTGAAACACTCTTTCTGTAGAAACTGCAATTGGACATGCTAAGCGCTAAGAGGCCTACATTGGGAAAAAGAATATCTTCAAATAAAAATTACACAGATGCATTCTGTGAAACATATTTCTGACCTGTAAATTCAGTTAACAGAGATAAAACATATTTTTGATTGAGCAGTTATGAAACACTCTTTTTGTAGAAAATGCAAGTGGAGATTCGGAGCGCTAAGAGGGTAATAGTGGAAAAAGGAATGTCTTCAAATATAAACTACACAGAATCATGCGGTGAAACTTCTTTCTGATCTGTGCATTCAGCTAACAGAGTTAAACCATACTTTTGATTGAGCAGATCTGAACACTCTTTCTGTAGAAAATGCAACTGGACATTTGGAGCGCTAAGAGCGTAGTAGTGGAGAAAGGAATATATTCAAATATAAACTACACAGAAGCATTCTGTGAAACTTCTTTCTGATCTGAGCATTCAGCTAACAGAGTTAAACCATACTTTTGATTGAGCAGTTTTGAAACACTCTGTCTGTAGAAAATGCAACTGGACATTCGTAGCGCTAAGTGGGTAATAGTGGAAAAAAGAATATGTTCAAATATAAACTACACAGAAGCATTGTATGAAACTTCTTTCTGTTCTGTGCATTCAACTAACAGAGTTGAACCTTACTTTTGATTGAGCCTTTCTGAAACACTCTTTCTGTAGAAACTGCAATTGGACATTCTGAGCGCTAAGAGGCCTCTATTGGGAAAAATAATATCTTCAAATAAAAACTACACAGAAGCATTGTGTGAAACTTATTTCTGATATGTTCATTAAGCTAACAGAGTTAAACCATACTTTTGATTGCGCAGTTCTGAACACTCTTTCTGTAGAAAATGCAAGTGGACATTCGGAGCGCTAAGAGAGTAATAGTGGAAAAAGGAATATATTCAAATATAAACTACACAGTAGCATTCTGTGAAAATTCTTTCTGTTCTGTGCATTCAACTAACAGAGTTGAACCTTACTTTTGATTGAGCCGTTCTGAAACACTCTTTCTGTAGAAACTGCAATTGGACATGCTAAGCGCTAAGAGGCCTACATTGGGAAAAAGAATATCTTCAAATAAAAACTACACAGATGCATTCTGTGAAACATATTTCTGACCTGTAAATTCAGTTAACAGAGATAAAACATATTTTTGATTGAGCAGTTATGAAACACTCTTTTTGTAGAAAATGCAAGTGGAGATTCGGAGCGCTAAGAGGGTAATAGTGGAAAAAGGAATGTCTTCAAATATAAACTACACAGAATCATTCGGTGAAACTTCTTTCTGATCTGTGCATTCAGCTAACAGAGTTAAACCATACTTTTGATTGAGCAGATCTGAACACTCTTTCTGTAGAAAATGCAACTGGACATTTGGAGCGCTAAGAGCGTAGTAGTGGAAAAAGGAATATATTCAAATATAAACTACACAGAAGCATTCTGTGAAACTTCTTTCTGATCTGAGCATTCAGCTAACAGAGTTAAACCATACTTTTGATTGAGCAGTTTTGAAACACTCTGTCTGTAGAAAATGCAACTGGACATTCGTAGCGCTAAGTGGGTAATAGTGGAAAAAAAAATATGTTCAAATATAAACTACACAGAAGCATTGTATGAAACTTCTTTCTGTTCTGTGCATTCAACTAACAGAGTTGAACCTTACTTTTGATTGAGCCTTTCTGAAACACTCTTTCTGTAGAAACTGCAATTGGACATTCTGAGCGCTAAGAGGCCTATATTGGGAAAAAGAATGTCTACAAATAAAAACTACACAGAAGAATTGTGTGAAACTTCTTTCTGTTCTGTTTGTTCAACTAAAAGTGTTGAACCTTAGTTTTGATTGAGCCGTTCTGAAACACTCTTTCTGTGGAAAATGCAAGTGGAGATTCGGAGCGCTAAGAAGGTAATAGTGGAAAAAGGAATGTCTCCAAATATAAACTACACAGAATAATTCTGTGAAACTTCTTTCTGATCTGTGCATTCAGCTAACAGAGTTAAACCATACTTTTGATTGAGCAGATCTGAACACTCTTTCTGTAGAAAATGCAACTGGACATTTGGAGCGCTAAGAGAATAGTAGTGGAAAAAGGAATATATTCAAATATAAACTAAACAGAAGCATTCTGTCAAACTTCTTTCTGATCTGAGCATTCAGCTAACAGAGTTAAACCATACTTTTGATTGAGCAGTTTTGAAACACTCTGTCTGTAGAAAATGCAACTGGACATTCGTAGCGCTAAGTGGGTAATCGTGGAAAAAAGAATATGTTCAAATATAAACTACACAGAAGCATTGTATGAAACATCTTTCTGTTCTGTGCATTCAACTAACAGAGTTGAACCTTACTTTTGATTGAGCCGTTCTGAAACACTCTTTCTGTAGAAACTGCAATTGGACATTCTGAGCGCTAAGAGGCCTATATTGGGAAAAAGAATGTCTACAAATAAAAACTACACAGAAGAATTGTGTGAAACTTCTTTCTGTTCTGTTTGTTCAACTAAAAGAGTTGAACCTTAGATTTGATTGAGCCGTTCTGAAACACTCTTTCTGTAGAAAATTCAAGTGGAGATTCGGAGCGCTAAGAGGGTAATAGTGGAAAAAGGAATGTCTCCAAATATAAACTACACAGAATCATTCTGTGAAACTTCTTTCTGATCTGTGCATTCAGCTAACAGAGTTAAACCATACATTTGATTGAGCAGATCAGAACACTTTTTCTGTAGAAAATGCAACTGGACATTTGGAGCGCTAAGAGAGTAGTAGTGGAAAAAGGAATATATTCAAATATAAACTACACAGAAGCATTCTGTGAAACTTCTTTCTGATCTGAGCATTCAGCTAACAGAGTTAAACCATACTTTTGATTGAGCAGTTTTGAAACACTCTGTCTGTAGAAAATGCAACTGGACATTCGTAGCGCTAAGTGGGTAATAGTGGAAAAAAGAATATGTTCAAATATAAACTACACAGAAGCATTGTATGAAACTTCTTTCTGTTCTGTGCATTCAACTAACAGAGTTGAACCTTACTTTTGATTGAGCCTTTCTGAAACACTCTTTCTGTAGAAACTGCAATTGGACATTCTGAGCGCTAAGAGGCCTCTATTGGGAAAAATAATATCTTCAAATAAAAACTACACAGAAGCATTGTGTGAAACTTATTTCTGATATGTTCATTAAGCTAACAGAGTTAAACCATACTTTTGATTGCGCAGTTCTGAACACTCTTTCTGTAGAAAATGCAAGTGGACATTCGGAGCGCTAAGATGGTAATAGTGGAAAAAGGAATATATTCAAATATAAACTACACAGTAGCATTCTGTGAAAATTCTTTCTGTTCTGTGCATTCAACTAACAGAGTTGAACCTTACTTTTGATTGAGCCGTTCTGAATCACTCTTTCTGTAGAAACTGCAATTGGACATGCTAAGCGCTAAGAGGCCTACATTGGGAAAAAGAATATCTTCAAATAAAAACTACACAGATGCATTCTGTGAAACATATTTCTGATCTGTAAATTCAGTTAACAGAGATAAAACATATTTTTGATTGAGCAGTTATGAAACACTCTTTTTCTAGAAAATGCAAGTGGAGATTCGGAGCGCTAAGAGTGTAATAGTGAAAAAAGGAATGTCTTCAAATATAAACTACACGGAATCATTCGGTGAAACTTCTTTCTGATCTGTGCATTCAGCTAACAGAGTTAAACCATACTTTTGATTGAGCAGATCTGAACACTCTTTCTGTAGAAAATGCAACTGGACATTTGCAGCGCTAAGAGCGTAGTAGTGGAAAAAGGAATATATTCAAATATAAACTACACAGAAGCATTCTGTGAAACTTCTTTCTGATCTGAGCATTCAGCTAACAGAGTTAAACCATACTTTTGATTCAGCAGATCTGAACACTCTTTCTGTAGAAAATGCAACTGGACATTTGGAGCGCTAAGAGAGTAGTAGTGGAAAAAGGAATATATTCAAATATAAACTACACAGAAGCATTCTGTGAAACTTCTTTCTGATCTGAGCATTCAGCTAACAGAGTTAAACCATACTTTTGATTGAGCAGTTTTGAAACACTCTGTCTGTAGAAAATGCAACTGGACATTCGTAGCGCTAAGTGGGTAATAGTGGAAAAAAGAATATGTTCAAATATAAACTACACAGAAGCATTGTATGAAACTTCTTTCTGTTCTGTGCATTCAACTAACAGAGTTGAACCTTATTTTGATTGAGCCTTTCTGAAACACTCTTTCTGTAGAAACTGCAATTGGACATTCTGAGCGCTAAGAGGCCTATATTGGGAAAAAGAATGTCTACAAATAAAAACTACACAGAAGAATTGTGTGAAACTTCTTTCTGTTCTGTTTGTTCAACTAAAAGAGTTGAACCTTAGTTTTGATTGAGCCGTTCTGAAACACTCTTTCTGTAGAAAATGCAAGTGGAGATTCGGAGTGCTAAGAGGGTAATAGTGGAAAAAGGAATGTCTCCAAATATAAACTACACAGAATCATTCTGTGAAACTTCTTTCTGATCTGTGAATTCAGCTAACATAGTTAAACCATACATTTGATTGAGCAGATCAGAACACTCTTTCTGTATAAAATGCAACTGGACATTTGGAGCGCTAAGAGAGTAGTAGTGGAAAAAGGAATATATTCAAATATAAACTACACAGAAGCATTCTGTGAAACTTCTTTCTGATCTGAGCATTCAGCTAACGGATTTAAACCATACTTTTGATTGAGCAGTTTTGAAACACTCTGTCTGTAGAAAATGCAACTGGACATTCGTAGCGCTAAGTGGGTAATAGTGGAAAAAAGAATATGTTCAAATATAAACTACACAGAAGCATTGTATGAAACTTCTTTCTGTTCTGTGCATTCAACTAACAGTGTTGAACCTTACTTTTGATTGAGCCTTTCTGAAACACTCTTTCTGTAGAAACTGCAATTGGACATTCTGAGCGCTAAGAGGCCTCTATTGGGAAAAATAATATCTTCAAATAAAAACTACACAGAAGCATTGTGTGAAACTTATTTCTGATATGTTCATTAAGCTAACAGAGTTAAACCATACTTTTGATTGCGCAGTTCTGAACACTCTTTCTGTAGAAAATGCAAGTGGACATTCGGAGTGCTAAGAGGGTAATAGTGGAAAAAGGAATATATTCAAATATAAACTACACAGTAGCATTCTGTGAAAATTCTTTCTGTTCTGTGCATTCAACTAACAGAGTTGAACCTTACTTTTGATTGAGCCGTTCTGAAACACTCTTTCTGTAGAAACTGCAATTGGACATGCTAAGCGCTAAGAGGCCTACATTGGGAAAAAGAATATCTTCAAATAAAAATTACACAGATGCATTCTGTGAAACATATTTCTGACCTGTAAATTCAGTTAACAGAGATAAAACATATTTTTGATTGAGCAGTTATGAAACACTCTTTTTGTAGAAAATGCAAGTGGAGATTCGGAGCGCTAAGAGGGTAATAGTGGAAAAAGGAATGTCTTCAAATATAAACTACACAGAATCATGCGGTGAAACTTCTTTCTGATCTGTGCATTCAGCTAACAGAGTTAAACCATACTTTTGATTGAGCAGATCTGAACACTCTTTCTGTAGAAAATGCAACTGGACATTTGGAGCGCTAAGAGCGTAGTAGTGGAGAAAGGAATATATTCAAATATAAACTACACAGAAGCATTCTGTCAAACTTCTTTCTGATCTGAGCATTCAGCTAACAGAGTTAAACCATACTTTTGATTGAGCAGTTTTGAAACACTCTGTCTGTAGAAAATGCAACTGGACATTCGTAGCGCTAAGTGGGTAATAGTGGAAAAAAGAATATGTTCAAATATAAACTACACAGAAGCATTGTATGAAACTTCTTTCTGTTCTGTGCATTCAACTAACAGAGTTGAACCTTACTTTTGATTGAGCCTTTCTGAAACACTCTTTCTGTAGAAACTGCAATTGGACATTCTGAGCGCTAAGAGGCCTCTATTGGGAAAAATAATATCTTCAAATAAAAACTACACAGAAGCATTGTGTGAAACTTATTTCTGATATGTTCATTTAGCTAACAGAGTTAAACCATACTTTTGATTGCGCAGTTCTGAACACTCTTTCTGTAGAAAATGCAAGTGGACATTCGGAGCGCTAAGAGAGTAATAGTGGAAAAAGGAATATATTCAAATATAAACTACACAGTAGCATTCTGTGAAAATTCTTTCTGTTCTGTGCATTCAACTAACAGAGTTGAACCTTACTTTTGATTGAGCCGTTCTGAAACACTCTTTCTGTAGAAACTGCAATTGGACATGCTAAGCGCTAAGAGGCCTACATTGGGAAAAAGAATATCTTCAAATAAAAACTACACAGATGCATTCTGTGAAACATATTTCTGACCTGTAAATTCAGTTAACAGAGATAAAACATATTTTTGATTGAGCAGTTATGAAACACTCTTTTTGTAGAAAATGCAAGTGGAGATTCGGAGCGCTAAGAGGGTAATAGTGGAAAAAGGAATGTCTTCAAATATAAACTACACAGAATCATTCGGTGAAACTTCTTTCTGATCTGTGCATTCAGCTAACAGAGTTAAACCATACTTTTGATTGAGCAGATCTGAACACTCTTTCTGTAGAAAATGCAACTGGACATTTGGAGCGCTAAGAGCGTAGTAGTGGAAAAAGGAATATATTCAAATATAAACTACACAGAAGCATTCTGTGAAACTTCTTTCTGATCTGAGCATTCAGCTAACAGAGTTAAACCATACTTTTGATTGAGCAGTTTTGAAACACTCTGTCTGTAGAAAATGCAACTGGACATTCGTAGCGCTAAGTGGGTAATAGTGGAAAAAAAAATATGTTCAAATATAAACTACACAGAAGCATTGTATGAAACTTCTTTCTGTTCTGTGCATTCAACTAACAGAGTTGAACCTTACTTTTGATTGAGCCTTTCTGAAACACTCTTTCTGTAGAAACTGCAATTGGACATTCTGAGCGCTAAGAGGCCTATATTGGGAAAAAGAATGTCTACAAATAAAAACTACACAGAAGAATTGTGTGAAACTTCTTTCTGTTCTGTTTGTTCAACTAAAAGTGTTGAACCTTAGTTTTGATTGAGCCGTTCTGAAACACTCTTTCTGTGGAAAATGCAAGTGGAGATTCGGAGCGCTAAGAAGGTAATAGTGGAAAAAGGAATGTCTCCAAATATAAACTACACAGAATAATTCTGTGAAACTTCTTTCTGATCTGTGCATTCAGCTAACAGAGTTAAACCATACTTTTGATTGAGCAGATCTGAACACTCTTTCTGTAGAAAATGCAACTGGACATTTGGAGCGCTAAGAGAATAGTAGTGGAAAAAGGAATATATTCAAATATAAACTAAACAGAAGCATTCTGTCAAACTTCTTTCTGATCTGAGCATTCAGCTAACAGAGTTAAACCATACTTTTGATTGAGCAGTTTTGAAACACTCTGTCTGTAGAAAATGCAACTGGACATTCGTAGCGCTAAGAGGGTAATCGTGGAAAAAAGAATATGTTCAAATATAAACTACACAGAAGCATTGTATGAAACATCTTTCTGTTCTGTGCATTCAACTAACAGAGTTGAACCTTACTTTTGATTGAGCCGTTCTGAAACACTCTTTCTGTAGAAACTGCAATTGGACATTCTGAGCGCTAAGAGGCCTATATTGGGAAAAAGAATGTCTACAAATAAAAACTACACAGAAGAATTGTGTGAAACTTCTTTCTGTTCTGTTTGTTCAACTAAAAGAGTTGAACCTTAGATTTGATTGAGCCGTTCTGAAACACTCTTTCTGTAGAAAATTCAAGTGGAGATTCGGAGCGCTAAGAGGGTAATAGTGGAAAAAGGAATGTCTCCAAATATAAACTACACAGAATCATTCTGTGAAACTTCTTTCTGATCTGTGCATTCAGCTAACAGAGTTAAACCATACATTTGATTGAGCAGATCAGAACACTTTTTCTGTAGAAAATGCAACTGGACATTTGGAGCGCTAAGAGAGTAGTAGTGGAAAAAGGAATATATTCAAATATAAACTACACAGAAGCATTCTGTGAAACTTCTTTCTGATCTGAGCATTCAGCTAACAGAGTTAAACCATACTTTTGATTGAGCAGTTTTGAAACACTCTGTCTGTAGAAAATGCAACTGGACATTCGTAGCGCTAAGTGGGTAATAGTGGAAAAAAGAATATGTTCAAATATAAACTACACAGAAGCATTGTATGAAACTTCTTTCTGTTCTGTGCATTCAACTAACAGAGTTGAACCTTACTTTTGATTGAGCCTTTCTGAAACACTCTTTCTGTAGAAACTGCAATTGGACATTCTGAGCGCTAAGAGGCCTCTATTGGGAAAAATAATATCTTCAAATAAAAACTACACAGAAGCATTGTGTGAAACTTATTTCTGATATGTTCATTAAGCTAACAGAGTTAAACCATACTTTTGATTGCGCAGTTCTGAACACTCTTTCTGTAGAAAATGCAAGTGGACATTCGGAGCGCTAAGATGGTAATAGTGGAAAAAGGAATATATTCAAATATAAACTACACAGTAGCATTCTGTGAAAATTCTTTCTGTTCTGTGCATTCAACTAACAGAGTTGAACCTTACTTTTGATTGAGCCGTTCTGAATCACTCTTTCTGTAGAAACTGCAATTGGACATGCTAAGCGCTAAGAGGCCTACATTGGGAAAAAGAATATCTTCAAATAAAAACTACACAGATGCATTCTGTGAAACATATTTCTGATCTGTAAATTCAGTTAACAGAGATAAAACATATTTTTGATTGAGCAGTTATGAAACACTCTTTTTCTAGAAAATGCAAGTGGAGATTCGGAGCGCTAAGAGTGTAATAGTGAAAAAAGGAATGTCTTCAAATATAAACTACACGGAATCATTCGGTGAAACTTCTTTCTGATCTGTGCATTCAGCTAACAGAGTTAAACCATACTTTTGATTGAGCAGATCTGAACACTCTTTCTGTAGAAAATGCAACTGGACATTTGGAGCGCTAAGAGCGTAGTAGTGGAAAAAGGAATATATTCAAATATAAACTACACAGAAGCATTCTGTGAAACTTCTTTCTGATCTGAGCATTCAGCTAACAGAGTTAAACCATACTTTTGATTCAGCAGATCTGAACACTCTTTCTGTAGAAAATGCAACTGGACATTTGGAGCGCTAAGAGAGTAGTAGTGGAAAAAGGAATATATTAAAATATAAACTACACAGAAGCATTCTGTGAAACTTCTTTCTGATCTGAGCATTCAGCTAACAGAGTTAAACCATACTTTTGATTGAGCAGTTTTGAAACACTCTGTCTGTAGAAAATGCAACTGGACATTCGTAGCGCTAAGTGGGTAATAGTGGAAAAAAGAATATGTTCAAATATAAACTACACAGAAGCATTGTATGAAACTTCTTTCTGTTCTGTGCATTCAACTAACAGAGTTGAACCTTATTTTGATTGAGCCTTTCTGAAACACTCTTTCTGTAGAAACTGCAATTGGACATTCTGAGCGCTAAGAGGCCTATATTGGGAAAAAGAATGTCTACAAATAAAAACTACACAGAAGAATTGTGTGAAACTTCTTTCTGTTCTGTTTGTTCAACTAAAAGAGTTGAACCTTAGTTTTGATTGAGCCGTTCTGAAACACTCTTTCTGTAGAAAATGCAAGTGGAGATTCGGAGTGCTAAGAGGGTAATAGTGGAAAAAGGAATGTCTCCAAATATAAACTACACAGAATCATTCTGTGAAACTTCTTTCTGATCTGTGAATTCAGCTAACAGAGTTAAACCATACATTTGATTGAGCAGATCAGAACACTCTTTCTGTATAAAATGCAACTGGACATTTGGAGCGCTAAGAGAGTAGTAGTGGAAAAAGGAATATATTCAAATATAAACTACACAGAAGCATTCTGTGAAACTTCTTTCTGATCTGAGCATTCAGCTAACGGATTTAAACCATACTTTTGATTGAGCAGTTTTGAAACACTCTGTCTGTAGAAAATGCAACTGGACATTCGTAGCGCTAAGTGGGTAATAGTGGAAAAAAGAATATGTTCAAATATAAACTACACAGAAGCATTGTATGAAACTTCTTTCTGTTCTGTGCATTCAACTAACAGTGTTGAACCTTACTTTTGATTGAGCCTTTCTGAAACACTCTTTCTGTAGAAACTGCAATTGGACATTCTGAGCGCTAAGAGGCCTCTATTGGGAAAAATAATATCTTCAAATAAAAACTACACAGAAGCATTGTGTGAAACTTATTTCTGATATGTTCATTAAGCTAACAGAGTTAAACCATACTTTTGATTGCGCAGTTCTGAACACTCTTTCTGTAGAAAATGCAAGTGGACATTCGGAGTGCTAAGAGGGTAATAGTGGAAAAAGGAATATATTCAAATATAAACTACACAGTAGCATTCTGTGAAAATTCTTTCTGTTCTGTGCATTCAACTAACAGAGTTGAACCTTACTTTTGATTGAGCCGTTCTGAAACACTCTTTCTGTAGAAACTGCAATTGGACATGCTAAGCGCTAAGAGGCCTACATTGGGAAAAAGAATATCTTCAAATAAAAATTACACAGATGCATTCTGTGAAACATATTTCTGACCTGTAAATTCAGTTAACAGAGATAAAACATATTTTTGATTGAGCAGTTATGAAACACTCTTTTTGTAGAAAATGCAAGTGGAGATTCGGAGCGCTAAGAGGGTAATAGTGGAAAAAGGAATGTCTTCAAATATAAACTACACAGAATCATGCGGTGAAACTTCTTTCTGATCTGTGCATTCAGCTAACAGAGTTAAACCATAGTTTTGATTGAGCAGATCTGAACACTCTTTCTGTAGAAAATGCAACTGGACATTTGGAGCGCTAAGAGCGTAGTAGTGGAGAAAGGAATATATTCAAATATAAACTAAACAGAAGCATTCTGTCAAACTTCTTTCTGATCTGAGCATTCAGCTAACAGAGTTAAACCATACTTTTGATTGAGCAGTTTTGAAACACTCTGTCTGTAGAAAATGCAACTGGACATTCGTAGCGCTAAGTGGGTAATAGTGGAAAAAAGAATATGTTCAAATATAAACTACACAGAAGCATTGTATGAAACTTCTTTCTGTTCTGTGCATTCAACTAACAGAGTTGAACCTTACTTTTGATTGAGCCGTTCTGAAACACTCTTTCTGTAGAAACTGCAATTGGACATTCTGAGCGCTAAGAGGCCTATATTGGGAAATAGAATGTCTACAAATAAAAACTACACAGAAGAATTGTGTGAAACTTCTTTCTGTTCTGTTTGTTCAACTAAAAGTGTTGAACCTTAGTTTTGATTGAGCCGTTCTGAAACACTCTTTCTGTAGAAAATGCAAGTGGAGATTCGGTGCGCTAAGAAGGTAATAGTGGAAAAAGGAATGTCTCCAAATATAAACTACACGGAATCATTCGGTGAAACTTCTTTCTGATCTGTGCATTCAGCTAACAGAGTTAAACCATACTTTTGATTGAGCACATCTGAACACTCTTTCTGTAGAAAATGCAACTGGACATTTGGAGCGCTAAGAGCGTAGTAGTGGAAAAAGGAATATATTCAAATATAAACTACACAGAAGCATTCTGTGAAACTTCTTTCTGATCTGTGCATTCAGCTAACAGAGTTAAACCATACTTTTGATTGAGCAGATCTGAACACTCTTTCTGTAGAAAATGCAACTGGACATTTGGAGCGCTAAGAGCGTAGTAGTGGAAAAAGGAATATATTCAAATATAAACTACACAGAAGCATTCTGTGAAACTTCTTTCTGATCTGAGCATTCAGCTAACAGAGTTAAACCATACTTTTGATTCAGCAGATCTGAACACTCTTTCTGTAGAAAATGCAACTGGACATTTGGAGCGCTAAGAGAGTAGTAGTGGAAAAAGGAATATATTAAAATATAAACTACACAGAAGCATTCTGTGAAACTTCTTTCTGATCTGAGCATTCAGCTAACAGAGTTAAACCATACTTTTGATTGAGCAGTTTTGAAACACTCTGTCTGTAGAAAATGCAACTGGACATTCGTAGCGCTAAGTGGGTAATAGTGGAAAAAAGAATATGTTCAAATATAAACTACACAGAAGCATTGTATGAAACTTCTTTCTGTTCTGTGCATTCAACTAACAGAGTTGAACCTTATTTTGATTGAGCCTTTCTGAAACACTCTTTCTGTAGAAACTGCAATTGGACATTCTGAGCGCTAAGAGGCCTATATTGGGAAAAAGAATGTCTACAAATAAAAACTACACAGAAGAATTGTGTGAAACTTCTTTCTGTTCTGTTTGTTCAACTAAAAGAGTTGAACCTTAGTTTTGATTGAGCCGTTCTGAAACACTCTTTCTGTAGAAAATGCAAGTGGAGATTCGGAGTGCTAAGAGGGTAATAGTGGAAAAAGGAATGTCTCCAAATATAAACTACACAGAATCATTCTGTGAAACTTCTTTCTGATCTGTGAATTCAGCTAACAGAGTTAAACCATACATTTGATTGAGCAGATCAGAACACTCTTTCTGTATAAAATGCAACTGGACATTTGGAGCGCTAAGAGAGTAGTAGTGGAAAAAGGAATATATTCAAATATAAACTACACAGAAGCATTCTGTGAAACTTCTTTCTGATCTGAGCATTCAGCTAACGGATTTAAACCATACTTTTGATTGAGCAGTTTTGAAACACTCTGTCTGTAGAAAATGCAACTGGACATTCGTAGCGCTAAGTGGGTAATAGTGGAAAAAAGAATATGTTCAAATATAAACTACACAGAAGCATTGTATGAAACTTCTTTCTGTTCTGTGCATTCAACTAACAGTGTTGAACCTTACTTTTGATTGAGCCTTTCTGAAACACTCTTTCTGTAGAAACTGCAATTGGACATTCTGAGCGCTAAGAGGCCTCTATTGGGAAAAATAATATCTTCAAATAAAAACTACACAGAAGCATTGTGTGAAACTTATTTCTGATATGTTCATTAAGCTAACAGAGTTAAACCATACTTTTGATTGCGCAGTTCTGAACACTCTTTCTGTAGAAAATGCAAGTGGACATTCGGAGTGCTAAGAGGGTAATAGTGGAAAAAGGAATATATTCAAATATAAACTACACAGTAGCATTCTGTGAAAATTCTTTCTGTTCTGTGCATTCAACTAACAGAGTTGAACCTTACTTTTGATTGAGCCGTTCTGAAACACTCTTTCTGTAGAAACTGCAATTGGACATGCTAAGCGCTAAGAGGCCTACATTGGGAAAAAGAATATCTTCAAATAAAAATTACACAGATGCATTCTGTGAAACATATTTCTGACCTGTAAATTCAGTTAACAGAGATAAAACATATTTTTGATTGAGCAGTTATGAAACACTCTTTTTGTAGAAAATGCAAGTGGAGATTCGGAGCGCTAAGAGGGTAATAGTGGAAAAAGGAATGTCTTCAAATATAAACTACACAGAATCATGCGGTGAAACTTCTTTCTGATCTGTGCATTCAGCTAACAGAGTTAAACCATACTTTTGATTGAGCAGATCTGAACACTCTTTCTGTAGAAAATGCAACTGGACATTTGGAGCGCTAAGAGCGTAGTAGTGGAGAAAGGAATATATTCAAATATAAACTAAACAGAAGCATTCTGTCAAACTTCTTTCTGATCTGAGCATTCAGCTAACAGAGTTAAACCATACTTTTGATTGAGCAGTTTTGAAACACTCTGTCTGTAGAAAATGCAACTGGACATTCGTAGCGCTAAGTGGGTAATAGTGGAAAAAAGAATATGTTCAAATATAAACTACACAGAAGCATTGTATGAAACTTCTTTCTGTTCTGTGCATTCAACTAACAGAGTTGAACCTTACTTTTGATTGAGCCTTTCTGAAACACTCTTTCTGTAGAAACTGCAATTGGACATTCTGAGCGCTAAGAGGCCTATATTGGGAAAAAGAATGTCTACAAATAAAAACTACACAGAAGAATTGTGTGAAACTTCTTTCTGTTCTGTTTGTTCAACTAAAAG
The DNA here is from genome assembly GCF_028878055.3 of Symphalangus syndactylus. Lineage (NCBI taxonomy): Eukaryota > Metazoa > Chordata > Mammalia > Primates > Hylobatidae > Symphalangus > Symphalangus syndactylus. The sequence goes on from NC_072439.2 coordinate 105,987,400, forward strand.
TGTTGAACCTTAGTTTTGATTGAGCCGTTCTGAAACACTCTTTCTGTAGAAAATGCAAGTGGAGATTCGGTGCGCTAAGAAGGTAATAGTGGAAAAAGGAATGTCTCCAAATATAAACTACACGGAATCATTCGGTGAAACTTCTTTCTGATCTGTGCATTCAGCTAACAGAGTTAAACCATACTTTTGATTGAGCACATCTGAACACTCTTTCTGTAGAAAATGCAACTGGACATTTGGAGCGCTAAGAGCGTAGTAGTGGAAAAAGGAATATATTCAAATATAAACTACACAGAAGCATTCTGTGAAACTTCTTTCTGATCTGTGCCTTCAGCTAACAGAGTTAAACCATACTTTTGATTCAGCAGATCTGAACACTCTTTCTGTAGAAAATGCAACTGGACATTTGGAGCGCTAAGAGAGTAGTAGTGGAAAAAGGAATATATTCAAATATAAACTACACAGAAGCATTCTGTGAAACTTCTTTCTGATCTGAGCATTCAGCTAACAGAGTTAAACCATACTTTTGATTGAGCAGTTTTGAAACACTCTGTCTGTAGAAAATGCAACTGGACATTCGTAGCGCTAAGTGGGTAATAGTGGAAAAAAGAATATGTTCAAATATAAACTACACAGAAGCATTGTATGAAACTTCTTTCTGTTCTGTGCATTCAACTAACAGAGTTGAACCTTATTTTGATTGAGCCTTTCTGAAACACTCTTTCTGTAGAAACTGCAATTGGACATTCTGAGCGCTAAGAGGCCTATATTGGGAAAAAGAATGTCTACAAATAAAAACTACACAGAAGAATTGTGTGAAACTTCTTTCTGTTCTGTTTGTTCAACTAAAAGAGTTGAACCTTAGTTTTGATTGAGCCGTTCTGAAACACTCTTTCTGTAGAAAATGCAAGTGGAGATTCGGAGCCCTAAGAGGGTACTAGTGCAAAAAGGAATGTCTCCAAATATAAACTACACAGAATCATTCGGTGAAACTTCTTTCTGATCTGTGCATTCAGCTAACAGAGTTAAACCATACTTTTGATTGAGCAGATCTGAACACTCTTTCTGTACAAAATGCAACTGGACATTTGGAGCGCTAAGAGAGTAGTAGTGGAAAAAGGAATATATTCAAATATAAACTACATAGAAGCATTCTGTGAAACTTCTTTCTGATCTGAGCATTCAGCTAACAGAGTTAAACCATACTTTTGATTGAGCAGTTTTGAAACACTCTGTCTGTAGAAAATGCAACTGGACATTCGTAGCGCTAAGTGGGAAATAGTGGAAAAAAGAGTATGTTCAAATATAAACTACACAGAAGCATTGTATGAAACTTCTTTCTGTTCTGTGCATTCAACTAACAGAGTTGAACCTTACTTTTGATTGAGCCTTTCTGAAACACTCTTTCTGTAGAAACTGCAATTGGACATTCTGAGCGCTAAGAGGCCTATATTGGGAAAAATAATATCTTCAAATAAAAACTGCACAGAAGCATTGTGTGAAACTTATTTCTGATATGTTCATTAAGCTAACAGAGTTAAACCATACTTTTGATTGCGCAGTTCTGAACACTCTTTCTGTAGAAAATGCAAGTGGACATTCGGAGCCCTAAGAGGGTAATAGTGGAAAAAGGAATATATTCAAATATAAACTACACAGTAGCATTCTGTGAAAATTCTTTCTGTTCTGTGCATTCAACTAACAGAGTTGAACCTTCCTTTTGATTGAGCCGTTCTGAAACACTCTTTCTGTAGAAACTGCAATTGGACATGCTAAGCGCTAAGAGGCCTACATTGGGAAAAAGAATATCTTCAAATAAAAACTACACAGATGCATTCTGTGAAACTTATTTCTGATCTGTAAATTCAGTTAACAGAGATAAAACATATTTTTGATTGAGCAGTTATGAAACACTCTTTTTGTAGAAAATGCAAGTGGAGATTCGGAGCGCTAAGAGGGTAATAGTGGAAAAAGGAATGTCTTCAAATATAAACTACACAGAATCATTCGGTGAAACATCTTTCTGATCTGTGCATTCAGCTAACAGAGTTAAACCATACTTTTGATTGAGCAGATCTGAACACTCTTTGTGTAGAAAATGCAACTGGACATTTGGAGCGCTAAGAGCGTAGTAGTGGAAAAAGGAATATATTCAAATATAAACTACACAGAAGCATTCTGTGAAACTTCTTTCGGATCTGAGCATTCAGCTAACAGAGTTAAACCATACTTTTGATTCAGCAAATCTGAACACTCTTTCTGTAGAAAATGCAACTGGACATTTGGAGCGCTAAGAGAGTAGTAGTGGAAAAAGGAATATATTAAAATATGAATTACACAGAAGCATTCTGTGAAACTTCTTTCTGATCTGAGCATTCAGCTAACAGAGTTAAACCATACTTTTGATTGAGCAGTTTTGAAACACTCTGTCTGTAGAAAATGCAACTGGACATTCGTAGCGCTAAGTGGGTAATAGTGGAAAAAAGAATATGTTCAAATATAAACTACACAGAAGCATTGTATGAAACTTCTTTCTGTTCTGTGCATTCAACTAACAGAGTTGAACCTTATTTTGATTGAGCCTTTCTGAAACACTCTTTCTGTAGAAACTGCAATTGGACATTCTGAGCGCTAAGAGGCCTATATTGGGAAAAAGAATGTCTACAAATAAAAACTACACAGAAGAATTGTGTGAAACTTCTTTCTGTTCTGTTTGTTCAACTAAAAGAGTTGAACCTTAGTTTTGATTGAGCCGTTCTGAAACACTCTTTCTGTAGAAAATGCAAGTGGAGATTCGGAGTGCTAAGAGGGTAATAGTGGAAAAAGGAATGTCTCCAAATATAAACTACACAGAATCATTCTGTGAAACTTCTTTCTGATCTGTGAATTCAGCTAACAGAGTTAAACCATACATTTGATTGAGCAGATCAGAACACTCTTTCTGTATAAAATGCAACTGGACATTTGGAGCGCTAAGAGAGTAGTAGTGGAAAAAGGAATATATTCAAATATAAACTACACAGAAGCATTCTGTGAAACTTCTTTCTGATCTGAGCATTCAGCTAACGGATTTAAACCATACTTTTGATTGAGCAGTTTTGAAACACTCTGTCTGTAGAAAATGCAACTGGACATTCGTAGCGCTAAGTGGGTAATAGTGGAAAAAAGAATATGTTCAAATATAAACTACACAGAAGCATTGTATGAAACTTCTTTCTGTTCTGTGCATTCAACTAACAGTGTTGAACCTTACTTTTGATTGAGCCTTTCTGAAACACTCTTTCTGTAGAAACTGCAATTGGACATTCTGAGCGCTAAGAGGCCTCTATTGGGAAAAATAATATCTTCAAATAAAAACTACACAGAAGCATTGTGTGAAACTTATTTCTGATATGTTCATTAAGCTAACAGAGTTAAACCATACTTTTGATTGCGCAGTTCTGAACACTCTTTCTGTAGGAAATGCAAGTGGACATTCGGAGTGCTAAGAGGGTAATAGTGGAAAAAGGAATATATTCAAATATAAACTACACAGTAGCATTCTGTGAAAATTCTTTCTGTTCTGTGCATTCAACTAACAGAGTTGAACCTTACTTTTGATTGAGCCGTTCTGAAACACTCTTTCTGTAGAAACTGCAATTGGACATGCTAAGCGCTAAGAGGCCTACATTGGGAAAAAGAATATCTTCAAATAAAAATTACACAGATGCATTCTGTGAAACATATTTCTGACCTGTAAATTCAGTTAACAGAGATAAAACATATTTTTGATTGAGCAGTTATGAAACACTCTTTTTGTAGAAAATGCAAGTGGAGATTCGGAGCGCTAAGAGGGTAATAGTGGAAAAAGGAATGTCTTCAAATATAAACTACACAGAATCATGCGGTGAAACTTCTTTCTGATCTGTGCATTCAGCTAACAGAGTTAAACCATACTTTTGATTGAGCAGATCTGAACACTCTTTCTGTAGAAAATGCAACTGGACATTTGGAGCGCTAAGAGCGTAGTAGTGGAGAAAGGAATATATTCAAATATAAACTACTCAGAAGCATTCTGTGAAACTTCTTTCTGATCTGAGCATTCAGCTAACAGAGTTAAACCATACTTTTGATTGAGCAGTTTTGAAACACTCTGTCTGTAGAAAATGCAACTGGACATTCGTAGCGCTAAGTGGGTAATAGTGGAAAAAAGAATATGTTCAAATATAAACTACACAGAAGCATTGTATGAAACTTCTTTCTGTTCTGTGCATTCAACTAACAGAGTTGAACCTTACTTTTGATTGAGCCTTTCTGAAACACTCTTTCTGTAGAAACTGCAATTGGACATTCTGAGCGCTAAGAGGCCTATATTGGGAAAAAGAATGTCTACAAATAAAAACTACACAGAAGAATTGTGTGAAACTTCTTTCTGTTCTGTTTGTTCAACTAAAAGTGTTGAACCTTAGTTTTGATTGAGCCGTTCTGAAACACTCTTTCTGTAGAAAATGCAAGTGGAGATTCGGTGCGCTAAGAAGGTAATAGTGGAAAAAGGAATGTCTCCAAATATAAACTACACGGAATCATTCGGTGAAACTTCTTTCTGATCTGTGCATTCAGCTAACAGAGTTAAACCATACTTTTTATTGAGCACATCTGAACACTCTTTCTGTAGAAAATGCAACTGGACATATGGAGCGCTAAGAGCGTAGTAGTGGAAAAAGGAATATATTCAAATATAAACTACACAGAAGCATTCTGTGAAACTTCTTTCTGATCTGTGCCTTCAGCTAACAGATTTAAACCATACTTTTGATTCAGCAGATCTGAACACTCTTTCTGTAGAAAATGCAACTGGACATTTGGAGCGCTAAGAGAGTAGTAGTGGAAAAAGGAATATATTCAAATATAAACTACACAGAAGCATTCTGTGAAACTTCTTTCTGATCTGAGCATTCAGCTAACAGAGTTAAACCATACTTTTGATTGAGCAGTTTTGAAACACTCTGTCTGTAGAAAATGCAACTGGACATTCGTAGCGCTAAGTGGGTAATAGTGGAAAAAAGAATATGTTCAAATATAAACTACACAGAAGCATTGTATGAAACTTCTTTCTGTTCTGTGCATTCAACTAACAGAGTTGAACCTTATTTTGATTGAGCCTTTCTGAAACACTCTTTCTGTAGAAACTGCAATTGGACATTCTGAGCGCTAAGAGGCCTATATTGGGAAAAAGAATGTCTACAAATAAAAACTACACAGAAGAATTGTGTGAAACTTCTTTCTGTTCTGTTTGTTCAACTAAAAGAGTTGAACCTTAGTTTTGATTGAGCCGTTCTGAAACACTCTTTCTGTAGAAAATGCAAGTGGAGATTCGGAGCCCTAAGAGGGTAATAGTGCAAAAAGGAATGTCTCCAAATATAAACTACACAGAATCATTCGGTGAAACTTCTTTCTGATCTGTGCATTCAGCTAACAGAGTTAAACCACACTTTTGATTGAGCAGATCTGAACACTCTTTCTGTACAAAATGCAACTGGACATTTGGAGCGCTAAGAGAGTAGTAGTGGAAAAAGGAATATATTCAAATATAAACTACATAGAAGCATTCTGTGAAACTTCTTTCTGATCTGAGCATTCAGCTAACAGAGTTAAACCATACTTTTGATTGAGCAGTTTTGAAACACTCTGTCTGTAGAAAATGCAACTGGACATTCGTAGCGCTAAGTGGGAAATAGTGGAAAAAAGAGTATGTTCAAATATAAACTACACAGAAGCATTGTATGAAACTTCTTTCTGTTCTGTGCATTCAACTAACAGAGTTGAACCTTACTTTTGATTGAGCCTTTCTGAAACACTCTTTCTGTAGAAACTGCAATTGGACATTCTGAGCGCTAAGAGGCCTATATTGGGAAAAATAATATCTTCAAATAAAAACTGCACAGAAGCATTGTGTGAAACTTATTTCTGATATGTTCATTAAGCTAACAGAGTTAAACCATACTTTTGATTGCGCAGTTCTGAACACTCTTTCTGTAGAAAATGCAAGTGGACATTCGGAGCCCTAAGAGGGTAATAGTGGAAAAAGGAATATATTCAAATATAAACTACACAGTAGCATTCTGTGAAAATTCTTTCTGTTCTGTGCATTCAACTAACAGAGTTGAACCTTCCTTTTGATTGAGCCGTTCTGAAACACTCTTTCTGTAGAAACTGCAATTGGACATGCTAAGCGCTAAGAGGCCTACATTGGGAAAAAGAATATCTTCAAATAAAAACTACACAGATGCATTCTGTGAAACTTATTTCTGATCTGTAAATTCAGTTAACAGAGATAAAACATATTTTTGATTGAGCAGTTATGAAACACTCTTTTTGTAGAAAATGCAAGTGGAGATTCCGAGCGCTAAGAGGGTAATAGTGGAAAAAGGAATGTCTTCAAATATAAACTACACAGAATCATTCGGTGAAACTTCTTTCTGATCTGTGCATTCAGCTAACAGAGTTAAACCATACTTTTGATTGAGCAGATCTGAACACTCTTTGTGTAGAAAATGCAACTGGACATTTGGAGCGCTAAGAGAGTAGTAGTGGAAAAAGGAATATATTCAAATATAAACTACACAGAAGCATTCTGTGAAACTTCTTTCTGATCTGAGCATTCAGCTAACAGAGTTAAACCATACTTTTGATTGAGCAGTTTTGAAACACTCTGTCTGTAGGAAATGTAACTGGACATTCGTAGCGCTAAGTGGGTTATAGTGGAAAAAAAATATGTTCAAATATAAACTACACAGAAGCATTGTATGAAACTTCTTTCTGTTCTGTGCATTCAACTAACAGAGTTGAACCTTACTTTTGATTGTGCCGTTCTGAAAAACTCTTTCTGTAGAAACAGCAATTGGACATTCTGAGCGCTAAGAGGCCTATATTGGGAAAAAGAATGTCTACAATTAAAAACTACAGAGAAGAATTGTGTGAAACTTCTTTCTGTTCTGTTTGTTCAACTAAAAGAGTTGAACCTTAGTTTTGATTGAGCCGTTCTGAAACACTCTTTCTGTAGAAAATGCAAGTGGAGATTCGGAGCGCTAAGAGGGTAATAGTGGAAAAAGGAATGTCTCCAAATATAAACTACACAGAATCATTCTGTGAAACTTCTTTCTGATCTGTGCATTCAGCTAACAGAGTTAAACCATACTTTTGATTCAGCAGATCTGAACACTCTTTCTGTAGAAAATGCAAGTGGACATTCGGAGCGCTAAGAGGGTAATAGTGGAAAAAGGAATATATTCAAATATAAACTACACAGTAGCATTCTGTGAAAATTCTTTCTGTTCTGTGCATTCAACTAACAGAGTTGAACCTTACTTTTGATTGAGCCGTTCTGAAACACTCTTTCTGTAGAAACTGCAATTGGACATGCTAAGCGCTAAGAGGCCTACATTGGGAAAAAGAATATCTTCAAATAAAAACTACACAGATGCATTCTGTGAAACATATTTCTGACCTGTAAATTCAGTTAACAGAGATAAAACATATTTTTGATTGAGCAGTTATGAAACACTCTTTTTGTAGAAAATGCAAGTGGAGATTCGGAGCGCTAAGAGGGTAATAGTGGAAAAAGGAATATCTTCAAATATAAACTACACAGAATCATTCGGTGAAACTTCTTTCTGATCTGTGCATTCAGCTAACAGAGTTAAACCATACTTTTGATTGAGCAGATCTGAACACTCTTTCTGTAGAAAATGCAACTGGACATTTGGAGCGCTAAGAGCGTAGTAGTGGAAAAAGGAATATATTCAAATATAAACTACACAGAAGCATTCTGTGAAACTTCTTTCTGATCTGAGCATTCAGCTAACAGAGTTAAACCATACTTTTGATTGAGCAGTTTTGAAACACTCTGTCTGTAGAAAATGCAACTGGACATTCGTAGCGCTAAGTGGGTAATAGTGGAAAAAAGAATATGTTCAAATATAAACTACACAGAAGCATTGTATGAAACTTCTTTCTGTTCTGTGCATTCAACTAACAGAGTTGAACCTTACTTTTGATGGAGCCGTTCTGAAACACTCTTTCTGTAGAAACTGCAATTGGACATTCTGAGCGCTAAGAGGCCTATATTGGGAAAAAGAATGTCTACAAATAAAAACTACACAGAAGAATTGTGTGAAACTTCTTTCTGTTCTGTTTGTTCAACTAAAAGTGTTGAACCTTAGTTTTGATTGAGCCGTTCTGAAACACTCTTTCTGTAGAAAATGCAAGTGGAGATTCGGAGCGCTAAGAAGGTAATAGTGGAAAAAGTAATGTCTCCAAATATAAACTACACAGAATCATTCTGTGAAACTTCTTTCTGATCTGTGCATTCAGCTAACAGAGTTAAACCATACTTTTGATTCAGCAGATCTGAACACTCTTTCTGTAGAAAATGCAACTGGACATTTGGAGCGCTAAGAGAATAGTAGTGGAAAAAGGAATATATTCAAATATAAACTAAACAGAAGCATTCTGTCAAACTTCTTTCTGATCTGAGCATTCAGCTAACAGAGTTAAACCATACTTTTGATTGAGCAGTTTTGAAACACTCTGTCTGTAGAAAATGCAACTGGACATTCGTAGCGCTAAGTGGGTAATAGTGGAAAAAAGAATATGTTCAAATATAAACTACACAGAAGCATTGTATGAAACTTCTTTCTGTTCTGTGCATTCAACTAACAGAGTTGAACCTTACTTTTGATTGAGCCGTTCTGAAACACTCTTTCTGTAGAAACTGCAATTGGACATTCTGAGCGCTAAGAGGCCTATATTGGGAAAAAGAATGTCTACAAATAAAAACTACACAGAAGAATTGTGTGAAACTTCTTTCTGTTCTGTTTGTTCAACTAAAAGAGTTGAACCTTAGTTTTGATTGAGCCGTTCTGAAACACTCTTTCTGTAGAAAATGCAAGTGGAGATTCAGAGCGCTAAGAGGGTAATAGTGCAAAAAGGAATGTCTCCAAATATAAACTACACAGAATCATTCTGTGAAACTTCTTTCTGATCTGTGCATTCAGCTAACAGAGTTAAACCATACTTTTGATTGAGCAGATCTGAACACTCTTTCTGTAGAAAATGCAACTGGACATTTGGAGCGCTAAGAGCGTAGTAGTGGAAAAAGGAATATATTCAAATATAAACTACACAGAAGCATTCTGTGAAACTTCTTTCTGATCTGAGCATTCAGCTAACAGAGTTAAACCATACTTTTGATTGAGCAGTTTTGAAACACTCTGTCTGTAGGAAATGTAACTGGACATTCGTAGCGCTAAGTGGGTTATAGTGGAAAAAAAATATGTTCAAATATAAACTACACAGAAGCATTGTATGAAACTTCTTTCTGTTCTGTGCATTCAACTAACAGAGTTGAACCTTACTTTTGATTGTGCCGTTCTGAAAAACTCTTTCTGTAGAAAAAGCAATTGGACATTCTGAGCGCTAAGAGGCCTATATTGGGAAAAAGAATGTCTACAATTAAAAACTACAGAGAAGAATTGTGTGAAACTTCTTTCTGTTCTGTTTGTTCAACTAAAAGAGTTGAACCTTAGTTTTGATTGAGCCGTTCTGAAACACTCTTTCTGTAGAAAATGCAAGTGGAGATTCGGAGCGCTAAGAGGGTAATAGTGGAAAAAGGAATGTCTCCAAATATAAACTACACAGAATCATTCTGTGAAACTTCTTTCTGATCTGTGCATTCAGCTAACAGAGTTAAACCATACTTTTGATTCAGCAGATCTGAACACTCTTTCTGTAGAAAATGCAAGTGGACATTCGGAGCGCTAAGAGGGTAATAGTGGAAAAAGGAATATATTCAAATATAAACTACACAGTAGCATTCTGTGAAAATTCTTTCTGTTCTGTGCATTCAACTAACAGAGTTGAACCTTACTTTTGATTGAGCCGTTCTGAAACACTCTTTCTGTAGAAACTGCAATTGGACATGCTAAGCGCTAAGAGGCCTACATTGGGAAAAAGAATATCTTCAAATAAAAACTACACAGATGCATTCTGTGAAACATATTTCTGACCTGTAAATTCAGTTAACAGAGATAAAACATATTTTTGATTGAGCAGTTATGAAACACTCTTTTTGTAGAAAATGCAAGTGGAGATTCGGAGCGCTAAGAGGGTAATAGTGGAAAAAGGAATATCTTCAAATATAAACTACACAGAATCATTCGGTGAAACTTCTTTCTGATCTGTGCATTCAGCTAACAGAGTTAAACCATACTTTTGATTGAGCAGATCTGAACACTCTTTCTGTAGAAAATGCAACTGGACATTTGGAGCGCTAAGAGCGTAGTAGTGGAAAAAGGAATATATTCAAATATAAACTACACAGAAGCATTCTGTGAAACTTCTTTCTGATCTGAGCATTCAGCTAACAGAGTTAAACCATACTTTTGATTGAGCAGTTTTGAAACACTCTGTCTGTAGAAAATGCAACTGGACATTCGTAGCGCTAAGTGGGTAATAGTGGAAAAAAGAATATGTTCAAATATAAACTACACAGAAGCATTGTATGAAACTTCTTTCTGTTCTGTGCATTCAACTAACAGAGTTGAACCTTACTTTTGATGGAGCCGTTCTGAAACACTCTTTCTGTAGAAACTGCAATTGGACATTCTGAGCGCTAAGAGGCATATATTGGGAAAAAGAATGTCTACAAATAAAAACTACACAGAAGAATTGTGTGAAACTTCTTTCTGTTCTGTTTGTTCAACTAAAAGTGTTGAACCTTAGTTTTGATTGAGCCGTTCTGAAACACTCTTTCTGTAGAAAATGCAAGTGGAGATTCGGAGCGCTAAGAAGGTAATAGTGGAAAAAGTAATGTCTCCAAATATAAACTACACAGAATCATTCTGTGAAACTTCTTTCTGATCTGTGCATTCAGCTAACAGAGTTAAACCATACTTTTGATTCAGCAGATCTGAACACTCTTTCTGTAGAAAATGCAACTGGACATTTGGAGCGCTAAGAGAATAGTAGTGGAAAAAGGAATATATTCAAATATAAACTAAACAGAAGCATTCTGTCAAACTTCTTTCTGATCTGAGCATTCAGCTAACAGAGTTAAACCATACTTTTGATTGAGCAGTTTTGAAACACTCTGTCTGTAGAAAATGCAACTGGACATTCGTAGCGCTAAGTGGGTAATAGTGGAAAAAAGAATATGTTCAAATATAAACTACACAGAAGCATTGTATGAAACATCTTTCTGTTCTGTGCATTCAACTAACAGAGTTGAACCTTACTTTTGATTGAGCCGTTCTGAAACACTCTTTCTGTAGAAACTGCAATTGGACATTCTGAGCGCTAAGAGGCCTATATTGGGAAAAAGAATGTCTACAAATAAAAACTACACAGAAGAATTGTGTGAAACTTCTTTCTGTTCTGTTTGTTCAACTAAAAGAGTTGAACCTTAGTTTTGATTGAGCCGTTCTGAAACACTCTTTCTGTAGAAAATGCAAGTGGAGATTCAGAGCGCTAAGAGGGTAATAGTGCAAAAAGGAATGTCTCCAAATATAAACTACACAGAATCATTCTGTGAAACTTCTTTCTGATCTGTGCATTCAGCTAACAGAGTTAAACCATACTTTTGATTGAGCAGATCTGAACACTCTTTCTGTAGAAAATGCAACTGGACATTTGGAGCGCTAAGAGCGTAGTAGTGGAAAAAGGAATATATTCAAATATAAACTACACAGAAGCATTCTGTGAAACTTCTTTCTGATCTGAGCATTCAGCTAACAGAGTTAAACCATACTTTTGATTGAGCAGTTTTGAAACACTCTGTCTGTAGAAAATGCAACTGGACATTCGTAGCGCTAAGTGGGTAATAGTGGAAAAAAGAATATGTTCAAATATAAACTACACAGAAGCATTGTATGAAACTTCTTTCTGTTCTGTGCATTCAACTAACAGAGTTGAACCTTACTTTTGATTGAGCCGTTCTGAAACACTCTTTCTGTAGAAACTGCAATTGGACATTCTGAGCGCTAAGAGGCCTATATTGGGAAAAAGAATGTCTACAAATAAAAACTACACAGAAGAATTGTGTGAAACTACTTTCTGTTCTGTTTGTTCAACTAAAAGAGTTGAACCTTAGTTTTGATTGAGCCGTTCTGAAACACTCTTTCTGTAGAAAATGCAGGTGGAGATTCGGAGCGCTAAGAGGGTAATAGTGGAAAAAGGAATGTCTCCAAATATAAACTACACAGAATCATTCTGTGAAACTTCTTTCTGATCTGTGCATTCAGCTAACAGAGTTAAACCATACTTTTGATTCAGCAGATCTGAACACTCTTTCTGTAGAAAATGCAACTGGACATTTGGAGCGCTAAGAGAGTAGTAGTGGAAAAAGGAATATATTCAAATATAAACTACACAGAAGCATTCTGTGAAACTTCTTTCTGATCTGAGCATTCAGCTAACAGAGTTAAACCATACTTTTGATTGAGCAGTTTTGAAACACTCTGTCTGTAGAAAATGCAACTGGACATTCGTAGCACTAAGTGGGTAATAGTGGAAAAAAGAATATGTTCAAATATAAACTACACAGAAGCATTGTATGAAACTTCTTCCTGTTCTGTGCATTCAACTAACAGAGTTGAACCTTACTTTTGATTGAGCCTTTCTGAAACACTCTTTCTGTAGAAACTGCAATTGGACATTCTGAGCGCTAGGAGGCCTATATTGGGAAAAATAATATCTTCAAATAAAAACTACACAGAAGCATTGTGTGAAACTTATTTCTGATATGTTCATTAAGCTAACAGAGTTAAACCATACTTTTGATTGCGCAGTTCTGAACACTCTTTCTGTAGAAAATGCAAGTGGACATTCGGAGCGCTAAGAGGGTAATAGTGGAAAAAGGAATATATTCAAATATAAACTACACAGTAGCATTCTGTGAAAATTCTTTCTGTTCTGTGCATTCAACTAACAGAGTTGAACCTTACTTTTGATTGAGCCGTTCTGACACACTCTTTCTGTAGAAACTGCAATTGGACATGCTAAGCGCTAAGAGGCCTACATTGGGAAAAAGAATATCTTCAAATAAAAACTACACAGATGCATTCTGTGAAACTTATTTCTGATCTGTAAATTCAGTTAACAGAGATAAAACTTATTTTTGATTGAGCAGTTATGAAACACTCTTTTTGTAGAAAATGCAAGTGGAGATTCGGAGCGCTAAGAGGGTAATAGTGGAAAAAGGAATGTCTTCAAATATAAACTACACGGAATCATTCGGTGAAACTTCTTTCTGATCTGTGCATTCAGCTAACAGAGTTAAACCATACTTTTGATTGAGCAGATCTGAACACTCTTTCTGTTGAAAATGCAACTGGACATTTGGAGCGCTAAGAGCGTAGTAGTGGAAAAAGGAATATATTCAAATATAAACTACACAGAAGCATTCTGTGAAACTTCTTTCTGATCTGAGCATTCAGCTAACAGAGTTAAACCATACTTTTGATTGAGCAGTTTTGAAACACTCTGTCTGTAGAAAATGCAACTGGACATTCGTAGCGCTAAGTGGGTAATAGTGGAAAAAAGAATATGTTCAAATATAAACTACACAGAAGCATTGTATGAAACTTCTTTCTGTTCTGTGCATTCAACTAACAGAGTTGAACCTTACTTTTGATTGAGCCGTTCTGAAACACTCTTTCTGTAGAAACTGCAATTGGACATTCTGAGCGCTAAGAGGCCTATATTGGGAAAAAGAATGTCTACAAATAAAAACTACACAGAAGAATTGTGTGAAACTTCTTTCCGTTCTGTTTGTTCCACTAAAAGAGTTGAACCTTAGCTTTGATTGAGCCGTTCTTAAACACTCTTTCTGTAGAAAATGCAAGTGGAGATTCGGAGTGCTAAGAGGGTAATAGTGGAAAAATCACGAGGTCAGGAGTTTGAGACCAGCCCAGCCCACAGGTGAAACCCCGTCTCTAGTAAAAATACAAAAATTAGCCAGGCATGGTGGTGGACACCTGTAATCCCAGCTACTTGGGAGGCTGAGGCAGCAGAATCGCTTGAAGCCAGGAGGCAGAGGTTGCAGTGAGCCAAGATCGTGCCAGTGCACTCCAGCCTGGGCAACAGAGTGATACTCTGTCTAAAAAAAAAAAGAAAAAAGAAAATGTACATGCATAATTTAGCATGTGTTTCTACCACTGAACACAGTGTGGGAAACATAGGAATATAAATCAGGATGATGCAGATGAGTAAATAATTCTGAATTATTTAATAGTCAGGATTTATAGCTAGGATTATTTTCAAAGGCCTATTGATATGCAATGGAGATGGATGAGCATGTACTACTTGAGGGCAGAAGAAAATCTCAATGAAAAATAGGGAGTAGAAATCTGAAGACAACAAAGAGGATGGCAAGATAATTGCTTTTCCAAAGTAATACAAATGAACACACTTAAAAACAGGCATGGGTAAGTTCACTATGGCAAAATGTCCAAATATATACTGGGAAGCAAATGGAAAGTTTTATCTTGACTTTCGAGGTGAACAGAGATCTACAGGGATAAATATTTTATAGCTGAGAAAACATGTGAAAAAGGGGAGAAATGGCTGGGCACGGTGGCTCATGCCTGTAATCCCAGCACTTTGGGAGGCCGAGGCTGGCGGATCACCTGAGGGCGGGAGTCTGAGACCAGCCTCACCAACATGGAGAAACCCCGTCTCTACTAAAAACATGAAATTAGCTGGGCATGGTGGCGCATGCCTGTAATCCCAGCTACTAGGGAAGCTGAGGCAGGAGAGTCGCTTGACCCTGGGAGGCAGAGGTTGTGGTGAGCTGAGATTGCGCCATTGAACTCCAGCCTGGGCAACAAGAATGAAACTCTATTTCAAAAAAAAAAAGAAAAACAGGAGAAACTTGCCCCAAATCATTTGGTTAAAAAGTTGCATATTTAAAATGTGAACCAGCCAGGTGCGTTGGCTCACACCTGTAATACCAGCACTTTGGGAGGCCGAGGCAGGCAGATCACCTGAGGTCAGGAGTTTGAGACCAGCCTGGCCAACATGGTGAAACCCCATTTCTACTAAAAATACAAAAATTAACTGGGCGTGGTGGCGGGTGCCTGTAATCCCAGCTACTTGGGAGCCTGAGGCAGGAGAATCACTTGAACCCGGGAGGCGGTGGTTGCAGTGAGCCGGGATCGCACCACTGCACTCCACCCTGGGCAAGAGTGAGATCCTGCCTCAAAAAAAAAAGAAGTGAAACAGTTTCTTTCTAACCTCCAAATGCACAATATTCCACGACACCAACCCTACACCAAAGAAATGTGTAGAAGTTTATAAAAATGGTTATTAACTGATTTTTTTCAGCACCAGAATCAACTATCCTGACTCTAGCTTTAGAAACGTAAGTTAAAAAAAGAGGAAAATAACTTCGAAGGAAGTAATTCTTTGAAAGCCGTTAGGACAACACAATGATTTGAGGGTCTTGTGCTTTTCCATGAAAAGGTGGGGCTAAGTCTGTTTTAGAGGGTGAAGGAGACACAGGAGTTAAAAATGTGCCAACACCGTGGCCCTTGGAAATAACTTGTAAGATCAAATGAAAATCGCAATCGAGACTGTCACTTTTCGATCAGATTGTTTTCAATCGATAATGAGTGCAGGCCCGCAAATGTGTATGGGTGTTATGTGGCATATCAAGGTACATTTCTGCAGAACATACTCAGTGCAATATGGCTTGTGGGTACAACATTCCTTTATATAATTGCACTCAACTAATGTATGCCTTGGAAAGCAAGCACATCAAACATTATGTCTTAACAGACTTCTGAAAGAAAAACTGGAGTTCCTGGTGGCTCTTAAACAGTCTGCTGTTTATTTTATGGCATAGAGGAGAAAATTTACCCTGCAGAAATCTAGCCGAGCACATCCTCAGACTGATCACATTCACCTTCTCATCATGGTTCCAGTCTCAATTAAAAAAAAAAAAAACAACAAAGAATCATATTTGAGTAATCTGTTCTGAATCATACAGGGAAAGTCCATGCTGAGATAATACTTATGCATCTGTCTTAGAACATGTCTAGAATATTTACTAGGAAGACTCACTATCAAAAGGGATTTTGGCATATGTGCATTAATTCAGCAAGCCTCATTTCTTCAATACCAAACATGCGCCAGACATTGTCCTAGGAAGAGAGGATTTAGAAAAAAAAAAAATAAAGATATATTTACCGCAGTCCAGCCATAGAAAAAGATAAGTAAGTAATTAAATGCAGGAGTATACTATAGCTTCAAAGATAAAACTTATGAAGGTCTGGAAATTAGCACACATGGGATAAAACAGTCACTTCTACATAAGAGGAGGCGATTATAAAGAAGATTCACTTAAGATTCAGTATTGGCTAAGGTTAAAGAGAGAAGCATTGTTCTTGGACCAAGTTTTCTGGGAGGTGGGAGAGTAAAAGAAGTCCGGGACCAAAGGAAGCTACAACAGAGAGCACTGAAGGAGCAGCCTTGCAGGTCTGACCCAGACTGCCATCTGAGAAAATTACAGGCAGTTTGATTGGCTGGGGCACAGGCCGTGAGGTGGGGCATGATGAGTGACAGCTGGAACCAGGCAAGGCTCATAAATGTCACACTAAGGAATTTTCACTGTTTTCTACCAGCCACTGGAAGAAACTGAAGAGCTTAAAGCAAGATAATGGCACATCACAAAACACATGGATTCGAGGTGGTAAGACAAAAAGAAGTTACTGTAGCAGAAGCATCAGGAAGTAGACTTGTATTAATTTAACTGCAAAATAATTACTTCTCCTACCCCCACAACAACATTCCAACACACAGAACTAATGTGGGTTATTAATTATTTCCCACTGTTCCCTACTGAAACAACATACTTTCAACTTTATTCTTTCAGTTCTGAGCGTGCTTATCTGCAAAGATATATAACCTAGTCTCCACGTCTTATCATAGAAAATTAGTACAGGTGACTTGTCTATTTTCAAACAGGGAGAAAAATAGAAATAGATGCATTTAGTCCTTCTGAATTAACCAGCTAAGCTACTTGAGGAGGAAGAGATTATATCAAAATTGTAAACTTTTAAAACTAATTTAACATTATAACCACAAATGGATATATAAATTTTTTTCCTTCAGGGAATACTTGGGAGAAAAATTAGAATCCATGCTCCTGCCTTATTCAAAGCAAAATGATATTGGGTATAGCTGTTCATTTCAAAGGCCACTGCACATCTCCCATAAAAGCAGTGTGCTACAGTGATGAAAACTGCCCACCAATGGTCATGCCTATGCGCGTTTTCTAAGGTGTTTGCCACCCTCCTGTCAAGAGGTGAAGTCTGTTTCTTTAACTCCTGAATCTGGGTTGCCCACGTGGCTTGCTTTGATCAATGAAATGTCACAGAAGTTATGTTCTAGGACTTTTGAGCTCAGGTCTTCAGTTTCTACTTTCCCTTTCGGAACTCAGCTCCGAATAAAGAATTCCGGAATCTCCTATTAAGGAGGGTAACCACACAGAGAGACGGGAGAGTGACAGGCCACAGGCAGAAACACAATCTACATGGAAGAGACCCATGGCATTCCAGCCAACAGCAAGTACCAGGCCCCACGTGCAAATGAGGCCAATGGGTTCCACTATGTCCAGCTGAGCTGTCCCAGCCAAAACCATGTCAATCATGGACGAGTTCTCTCTTCTTCACCCTGCCCATATTGCTGTCTCATGGCATCATACCCAATAAAATGGCTGTGATTTGAAGTCATTAAGCTTTGCGGTGCTTTATTACATAGCAACATATAAATAATAATGAGTAGTAAAATGCTTATTGCTAACTTTTCAGTGTAAAATTCCAGTGGCAGACCATGATGCCATGTAGAAAATATCTGGCTCAATTCGTACAAAAATGGCACAGCGTGTGGGACTCAGAGGAAACACCACGGTAGCAGGCCCTATATGCACAGCAGGACACAGAGGAAGCCAGTGTCCAAGGAGCTGAAGGTGACCCTGTGGCCTTTCAATATTCACACGAAGAAGCAAAAGCAATAGCACAGCATATCCTGGTCGGTGATGTGTGTGTATGTGTATGTGTCACAGCTGTATTAGACCAGACCACGTGGTAACATTGTCTAAAGAAAGAAATAGAAAATACATAGAAAGCTCTAAACTTGTTTTTCTTTAGAAGTTATGTCCCAACCATGATAAAAGTGTTATTTTTCCTCCTTGAGGAAACAAAGAAAAATCAACGATAACATTTCTACCCATTTTTTTTTTTTTTTTTTGCTGTTATATCCATTTTATGATGCTTTGCAAGTACTATTTATTCTTACTTTTACAGCCAGTCAGAATGTGTTTGGGTTTCTCTTATTTCTGTCTTTTTAAAGCTTCAACATTAAAGTTCTTTAGTACATCACACATTGCAATATTAAAAGAAAACACTATCTTGCCTAAATAAGCAGTATCGTATAATATCCAGTCGAAACTAACTTCAATGTACGTGATATGAATATTGCTTTCTGAAAACTTTACGGTCTGTTTGGACCACTCAATATGTAATTTTTAAACTAGGATGCCATAGTGTTTAAACAGTTTTCACATCAGAAATGTAAGAAGTGCTTCTCCTCAGCAAATGTAAAAGAACACACATCACAACAAACTATCTCTCAGACCACAGTGCAATCAAATTAGAACTCAGGATTAAGAAACTCACTCAAAACTGCACAACTACATGGAAACTGAACAACCTGCTCCTGAATGACTACTGGGTACATAACGAAATGAAGGCAGAAATAAAGATGTTCTTTGAAACCAATGAGAAAAAAGACACAACATACCAGAATCTCTGGGAGACATTCAAAGCAGTATGTAGAGGGAAATTTATAGCACTAAATGCCCACAAGAGAAAGCAGGAAAGATCTAAAATCAACACCCTAACATGACTATTAAAAGAACAAGAGAAGCAAGAGCAAACACATCCCAAAGCTAGCAGAAGTCAGGAAATAACTAAGATCAGAGCAGAACTGAAGGAAATAGAGACACAAAACACCCTTCAAAAAAACCAATGAATCCAGGAGCTGGTTTTTTTTAAAAGATCAACAAAATTGATAGACCGCTAGCAAGACAAATAAAGAAGAAAAGAGAGAAGAATCAAATAGACGCAATAAAAAATGATAAAGGGGATATCACCACCGATCCCACAGAAATACAAACTACCATCAGAGAATACTATAAATGCCTCTATGCAAATAAATTAGAAAATCTAGAAGAAATGGATAAATTCCTGGACACATACACCCTCCCAAGACTAAACCAGAAAGATGCTGAATCCCTGAATAGACCAACAACAGACTCTGAAATTGAGGCAATAATTAATAGCCTACCAACCAAAAAAAGTCCAGGATTCACAGCTGAATTCTACTAGAGGTACAAAGAGGAACTGGTACCATTCCTTCTGAAACTATTCCAAACAATAGGAAAAGAGGGAATCCTCCCTAACTCATTTTATGAGGCCAGCTTCATCCTGATACCAAAGCCTGTCAGAGACACAACAAAAAAAGAGAATTTGAGACCAATATCCCTGATGAACATCGATGCGAAAATCCTCAGTAAAATACTGGCAAACCGAATCCAGCAGCACATCAAAAAGCTTATCCACCAAGATCAATTTGGCTTCATCCCTGGGATGCAATGCTGGTTTAACATACGCAAATCAATAGATATAATCCATCACATAAACAGAACCAAAGACAAAAACCACATGATTATCTCAATAGATTTAGAAAAGGCCCTTGACAAAATTCAACAGCGCTTCGTGCTAAACACTCTCAATAAATTTGGTATTGATGGGACGTATCTCAAAATAATAAGAGCTATTTATGACAAACGCACAGCCAATATCTTACTGAATGTGCAACAACTAGAATCATGCCCTTTGAAAACCGGCACAAGACAGGGATGGCCTCTCTCACCACTCCTATTCAACATAGTGCTGGAAGTTCTGGCCAGGGCAATCAGGCAAGTGAAAGAAATAAAGAAATAAAGAGAAATAAATATTCAATTAGGAAAAGAGAAAGTCAAATTGTCCCTGTTTGCAGACGACATGATTTATATTTAGAAAACCCCATCATCTCAGCCCAAAATCTCCTTAAGCTGATAAGTAACTTCAGCAAAGTCTCAGGATACAAAATCAATGTGCAAAAATCACAAGCATTCCTATACACCAGTAACAGACAGAGAGCTAAATCATGAGTGAACTCCCATTCACAATTGCTACAAAGAGAATAAAATACATAAGAATCCAATTCACAAGGGATGTGAAAGACCTCTTCAAGGAGAACTACAAACCACTGCTCAATGAAATAAAAGAGGATACAAACAAATGGAAGAACATTCCATGCTCATGGATAGGAAGAATCACTATTGTGAAAATGGCCATACTCCCCAAGGTAATTTATAGATTCAATGCCATCCCCATCAAGCTACCAATGACTTTCTTCACAGAATTGGAAAAAAACTACTTTAAAGTTCACATGGAACCAAAAAAGAGCCTGTATTGCCAAGCCAATCCTAAGCAAAAACAACAAAGCTGGAGGCATCATGCTACCTGACTTCCAACTATACTACAAGGCTACAGTAACCAAAACAGCATGGTACTGGTACCAAAACAGATACATAGATGAATGGAACAGAACAGAGGCCTCAGAAATACCACCACACATCTAAAACCATCTTATCTTTCACAAACCTGACTAAAACAAGAAATGGGGAAATGATTTCCTATTTAATAAATGGTGCTGGGAAAACTGGCTAGCCATATGTAGAAAGCTGAAACTGGATCCCTTCCTGACACCTTATACAAAAATTAATTCAAGATGGATTAAAGACTTAAATGTTATATGTAAAACCGTAAAAACCCAGAAGAAAACCTAGGCAATACCATTCAGGACATAGGCATGGGCAAGGACTTCATGACTAAAACACCAAAAGCAGTGGCAACAAAAGCCAAGATAGACAAATGGGATCTAATTAAACTAAAGAGCTTCTGCACAGCAAAAGAAACTACCATCAGAGTGAACAGGCAACCTACAGAATGGGAGGAAATTTTTGCAATCTACCCATCTGACAAAGGGCTAATATCCAGAATCAACGAAGACTTTAACAAATTTACAAGAAAAAATCGAACAGCCCCATCAAAACGTGGGCAAAGGATATGAACAGACACTTTTCAAAGGAAGACCTTTATTCAGCCAACACACACATGAAAAAAGGCTCATCATCACTGGTCATCAGAGAAATGCAAATCAAAACCACAATGAGAAACCATCTCACACCAGTTAGAATGGCCATCATTTAAAAAGTCAGGAAACAACAGGTGCTGGAGATGATGTGGAGAAATAGGAAGGATTTTACACTGTTGGTGGGACTGTAAAGTAGTTCAACCATTGTGGAAGACAGTGTGGTGATTCCTCAAGGATCTCAAACTAGAAATACCATTTGACCCAGCAATTCTATTACTGGGTATATACCCAAAGGATTATAAATCATGCTACTATAAAGACATGAACACATATGTTTATTGTGGCACTATTCACAATAGCAAAGACTTGCAACCAACCCAAGTGTCCATCAATGATAGATTAGATTAAGAAAATGTGGCACATATACACCATGGAATACTATGCAACTGTAAAAAAGGATGAGTTCATGTCCTTTGTAGGGACATGGATGAAGCTGGAAACCATCATTCTGAGCAAACTACCGCAAGGACAGAAGACCAAACACTGCATGTTCTCACTCACAGGTGGGAATTGAACAATGAGAACATTTGAACACTGGGTGGGGAATATCACACACCAGAGCCTGTCATGGGGTGGGGGGTTGGGGGAGGGATAGCATTAGGAGAAATACCTAACGTAAATGAGGAGTTAATGGGTGCAGCACACCAACATGGCACATGTATACAAACCTGCACATTGTGCACATGTACCCTAGAACTTAAAGTATAATAATAATAATAAAGAAATGTAAGAAGTGCTAAATTACAGATTTTCAAATATTTAGGAGACATGAATATAATGCCATGTTTTTTCTGAACACTTATTAAGCACAGTTAACAAAAACAAATAGAAATGATAAAGTTTTGTTAATATTTCATGTTAACTCCCATTTTTATTTTAATTAATTTCTGGCTTGAAACCATTGGAAATTTGTTTTTAACGAACAGAATTAAATACATTAGGTCCTTGATAGAATTCTTTTCCTCCAAAGAATATCCCCATCCCCCACTTTTAGCTAACTGTCATAATATGTTCTTTTTTTTCCAGATGCTTCTTGTTCCAGAACTGTATACACAAGTTGGACGACTAAACTGATATTTGCATAACAAGAAAAGTGGTCTTTAGACAATTTGGCAAATATGCTCATAGCAGCACTGCCAGGAACTAACCCCCAAAATAGGATCACAGCAGAGTTGGAACGCCAGTGATAGGGCTTTATTTCCAAGCACACAACCAGAGTTAGAGAACACATTCAAATAACCCAGGCCTTTTTTTATGTAAAAATTTTTAATAATCATGGCATTTCCAATGCAAATTTAAAATCTAGTCAGTAGCTTATTTTATTAAGAGACTTCATGGTTTTGACAGGTAATGATCTTTGCTAGAAAGGTCCCCCTCCTCCTCCTCCTCCTCTTCTTTCTCAGGTCTATTCTTGATTCTGAAATTCACACCACTGGAATTTTATACCACACCACAGTTACACATTTTTTTCTGAATTTTACTATATTGCATTTTCCTGAAGATTTCTTTAATGCATGCCCTAGTTCTTTGGAGACTTTCAATGCCTGTTTAACAGCTTTCCTTATTCATTAGCAACTTCCTTTAGAATCTAACAAGTCTCTTATGATCCTGGAGTTCTGTCAATTGTAGTAATTTTTTATTGTTTTTATCACACGGTTGGGAATATTTGTTACTTTTTACCCTCACTTAGAAGCTTAATATAACTACAAAAATGTTATATAACTCTTATTAATGTCTTCATCTTTTGTCATTATGAGTGGCCTAGCCCCTCCATAGACAATTTGAGCCTATGATTTTTCATGGAAGAGGGCATAGTTTAGCTTCATGTATTATTATCCTCTCTCATATTTGCTCTATCAGTATATATTGGAATATGGTTGAATTCTATAGCATGTATTTTATTGCTTTCACACGTTTTATTGCGCTTATGTTTGGATTTCTTCTCATCTGAGAAAGGATTGATTTTCTCATCTCAGTATATTTTTAATAAAATCATAGCTAAGAAAGAACATTTCATCCATCTAAAAGCTAACTTCCTTTCTTTTATTTTGTCCTGAAAAATACTACACCCACACATTTTTGCCAATAGCCTAAGACATTTAGCCATACTAATCTATCCTATTGGCTCCTTGGCTTTGATTGATGGACTAACAAAAATAGCTTGCTTGATGTTTCCAGAGAAAGTATCTTACCCTCATCTGTCTAAAGTATTCCTAACATAGGATTGTCAGATTTAGCAAATAAAAATATAGGATTTCTACTTATATTTCAATTTCATGTAAAAAACAAATAACTTTTTAGTATAAGAACATCTTAAATACTTAGAGGCTTATCTGAAGTTCACATTTAAATAGGTGCCCTGTAAGTTACCAGGCAATCCTGTCCTAAAGGAATAATATTCAAATCTCTCTTTAGCTTTTCCTCCAAATGTTGCCTAAAAATTTTCTGGGAAAATCATTAGTTTTATCTCCAGAAGCAAGACACTGTTGTCAGAAAAGGATGGGTTTCATTTTCTATTATTTTCATGTACTTGATTATTTATGATATTAGAACTGGGATCTCAGGAGTGGCCTTGTGTAGCAATCAATGGTGGCTGACCATTGGTTGCTCTTTAGGAAAAAGGGTCATAAGCCCCCTTTTGCTCACTTCCCTGCCCCTTGAAATTAACTTATTGATTTAAATTAAAAGCATTGCATGCCTACTCTACGATGAATATTGTGATGTCAAGAATCCCAAACAAGCAGCAAGATTCTGTCCACCAGAAATGTTAAGCATATGTAAACCGGAGGCGGGCGACTGGGAGGTACCAGAATATGCTCTTTGTATTGATTTTAGTACCTGAACTTATGTGCTTTAATTGAGTTATACTTACCTATAAATTGATGCTCCCATCATTGAAAACAGCTTATGCTGTTACAGAATACATTGCGTAAGTGTATGGATTCCTTTACAGTCAACCAAAGGGTAAAGGTGACATGAAGAAGAAAAAAATACGCTAACTAAATGAAAATTGGGAGTCATAAAAACATTTTTATAGAACTATAGAAATGATCTAAATCTCTTTTGGTGGGCTTTTTTGCATCAGTACTACAAATGTTGGATTGTCCCAGCTCTGTCCTCAGACATCTCTGTAATCAGTATCTTGTCAGAGATCCCTGAAGAGGGGTTCTGGAGAGCCCTGGAAGGTTCTTGAGACCTCTCGAGGCAATCCAAAATGTCTTCCCGAAATGCCTTGGCCCATCATTTCACTCAGATATCTATATAAAGTCTCCCCTTAGACAGATCTTCTCTGACAACCCATTAGAAAATAGCAGCCTCTGTTACTTCATCACCTTCCCTACTTCACATTTTGTATAGTTCTGTTGCAACCTGAAATAAAATAATTTAAACCAAAATATAAATAGCACATTTGTTTATATTGGGTTTCCCACACAAGCTCAAAGAATGTAAGGACATGTACTTTTGTTTATTATTTTATCCCCAACACATTCAATAGTACATACCATATTGCATGTCTACAGAAATCGCTTGTAATTTTTTTGTACAATGAATGTATTTTATCTGATAGTTTTTCTTGGCAGTGAAAATATGCTTTTCCCTTACAGCTGCTCTTATTGAAAGACATTACTCTTAAGTGAATTTCCTCACTCCAGTAATTCAAGAAGAAAAAGTGTATATAGAGAAAAAGCATTAATAGTGTTTTATAACTTATTCCTAAAAATGGGTTGATTAAATGTTTATCATTAGTGCAGCAATGAAGTTTCTTTTAAACTCTGAAAATGAGGGCACATTCAGTGACTTATATTTTCAATGCCTTGTGTAGACCAAAAATAGATAAAAACAAGAATCACTAGGAAAGTAATATTGTATAAGCCAATCTCTAACAGAGTCACAATAAAACAAATTAATGTTTGAAATTATCACCATTAGGTCAAATCTGTGTCTTGAGCTTCAAAATACTTCATTCATTCAATGGTTAATCGGTCTCTGACTACTGTAGGCTGGGTACTGGGGAGCCAAAAGAGAAATTAATCACGGTCATCAATTTAAAAACCAAAAACTCTGTCAGCCAAGTGTATGCAACAGTTTTGCAGAATAAACACAGTGAGTTTGGTTTAAGACAGAGAAATTTAAGTTTCCAGAATATTGGGGAGAAAGTGTCTAATAGGATGGTGGAGTTCATGTAGAGATTCTGGACTGGAAAAATGATTTGGCCACCATTAGCATAGGACTAGATGCCACTGAAGTGGCAGAGATCACTTAGAATAAATGGCAAACAAAAAAGAGGCCTTACTTCCTTGAGATTCTTCTGACTAGGAGCCAGACACTACAGAGCATGGAAAGTATTTTGTAAGGTAGAGTTACCGAAGACGGCCTTTTTCTCCGAGATATGCTGACATGCTTAATGTGGGCTTTCTTTACAACAATGTGATCATTCCAACAACTACTAGTTCCACGATGTTTTTAGAGTTTACAAATGTATTACTACAGTGAGTTTTATTGTATCTGAGCCTCGTGAGAGATTTACGATTATCCCTATTTTATGCAAAACTTCAGAAAGTTTAAATGAAAGGTCACAAATAGATGATTGATACCTAATCCACAGCTCTTGGATGACCTATAGCGTCAATGTTTTCAATGAAGAGAAGGTGATTTTCACCCCATCCTTCACTTCTAGTTTTTCCTAATTGTTCTATATGACTTTATTGAAAGCTTCACTTCAAAATCAATCTCTCCCCTTCTCAAACTATCTTTCTTAATAAGGATAATTGTTAGGAAGTTCCCACAGCTACCTAACACCCTCTAATTCCCAAGACCTTGTGAATGCTTCTGACTATGAATTTTGAAGGCATTCCAGAAATACAGTTTCAGTTTGATTATAAAGCAAATAACATCTTGGATATTATTATATTTAAATATTTAGAATTATTTAAAATTAATTTTTTGCAAAAAATTCTTGGAGGGAAATGAGAACAAGAGTTTATTTAAGAAGTAGAATTTTATTTCTTTTTCTACAGGTCGACTTACTAACACTGTGGTTCTCCATAGAAATAAATAAAATTCACATACATAAAAAACGGTAGAGAATACTAAATGTGCCAAATAACGAATTCCTTTAAGCATAGATATATATATACACATATATACACATATATATATACATATATACATACGCACACATATATATACATATATATACACACACACACATACATATACATGTATATATACACACATACATACTTATATACACTTTTATACCTGCCAAGAAAGGTAAGTTTGTCACTGCTTAGAGATTGCTGAAAGCAAAATGAAAGAGTTCCATCAAGTGGTCATATCAAGACACAGCAGTTAGTATTTCACCAATAGAAAGAGGAAAACAATTTCTCTGAAATCTAGTTCAGACATAGATTTCTAACCGAGCTATTAAAATTTTATGCCATGCAACATTAAAAAACACAATTAAATGCATTTTAAACATTATTACTAATTCATTTTCCAATTCATTTTTAAACTGCAAAGAAAATAGAAACTGTGATTTTTATTTTTTATCTTTTTCATAACGAATACTCTCTCCATATAGTTTGCAGTTGAAAATGCGTGGTTATAATCTTAATTTGCATGTTATAGTCATTTTTTTAAATTAGCAGGTAAACCACAGGTAATACTAAACTAAGTATTTGGATTGCACCGAAAATTCAGAAACTAACTACTTGCAAATGACCTATACATCTTAAAATAGTACAAAATAAATACAAAGAAAACTCTACTCAAGGTTGTTTTAAAAAATAAAATAAGTTATAAAACATAAACATGAGTTAACTTGCTTCTTTTAACAATCTATAGTTTTTGCCTTGCCAAATTTCATCTCCTTCATAAAGACAGACAAAACAGGCATCTTTCTTTTTAAAGTATAATTGATTTAAGTGGTCATTTTCTCATTATTTTGGAAAAACCATCATGGCTTATTTTAATGTTATAAATGCTACTTCTAAATATATATTACAGATTAAGATTTGTTTCTTGCTTAATAAAGCAGTAGTTCATTTAAGAAACCATTGTTTAATTAAACTTTCTGAATATTATATATATATTACTAATGAGATGAGGTTAAACAATAGATTTTTATATAAAACTTATGAAATATATATTATCTAGACATAAAATTGGAAGCAATGTATTTAATGATTAAGATCATGGATTTTGGCATCAGAGAGATTTGATTTGAATCTAATCTCTTCCACTTTTTTTCTCTGTAACCTGGAGCAATGACAAGCGTACTTTGTTTCATTGCACTTTTCTTGTAGATGTTGTGTTTTTTACAAATTGAAGGTTTGTGGCCAGCCTGCCTTGAGCAATTCTATCCACACTATTTTTTCCAACAGTATGTGCTCACTTTTGGTTTCTGGGTCACAGTTCAATACTTCTCACAATATTTCAGATTTTATCATTGTCATTATATTACTTATGGTTATCTGTGATCAATGATCTTTTATGTCACTATTGTAATTGTGGGACACCATACACTCTGCACATATAAGATAGCAAACTTAATTAATATCATGTGTGTTCCCACTTCTTCAGCAGCTAGCTGTTCTTCCATCTCTCTTCTTCTCCTCAAGCCTCACTATTCCCTGAGACACAACAATATTAAAATTAGACCAAGTAATAACCCTGCAATGGCCTGTAAGTGTTCAAGTGAGAAGAAAAGCATCATACATCTCTCACTTTAAGTCAAAAGCTGGAAATGATTAAACTTAATGAAGAAGGCATGTTGAAAGCTGAGAGAGGCTAAAAGCTAGGTCTCTTATAACAAACAGCCAACTTATGAACACAAAGGAAAAGTTCTTGAAGGTAATTGACAGTGCTACTACAGTGAACAAATGAACGATGAAGAATGTAAAACAGGCTTGTTGCTGATATGAAGAACGTTTTATCAGTCTGGATAGAAAATCAAACCAACTACAACAAGGCCCAAATTATCTTCAATTCTCTTCAGGCTGAGAGAAATGAAGAAGAAAAGTTGGAAACTAGAAGAAGTTGGTTGATAATTTTTAAGGAAAGAAGCCATCCCAAAATAAAAGAAAAAGTGCAAGGTGAAGTAGTAGCATGTGCTGATGTAGAAGCTTTAGCACATAATCTGGAAAATCTAGCTAAGATAATAGATGAAGTTTGTTACACTAAACAAGAGATTTTCAGTGTAGATGAAACAGACTTATATTGAAAGAAGATGCTGTCTAGGACGTTCATGGCTAGAAAATAAGTCAATGCCTGGCTTTAAAGCTTCAGTGCACAGGGTGACACTCTTGGTAGGGGCTAATGCAGCTGGTAAATTGAAGTTGAAGCCAATACTGATTAACGATTCTGAAAATAGCAAGAATTATGCTAAATCTACTGTGCCTGTACTCTATAAATGGAGCAAAGTCTGAATGACAGCATATCTGTTAACAGTATGGTCTACTGGATATTTTTATCCTGCTCTTGAGACCTACTGCTCAGAAAAAAAAGAGTCCTTTCAAAATATTGCTGTTCATTGACAATGTACCTGACCACCCAAGAGTTCCGATGGAGGTGAACAAGGATATTAGTGTTTCTAAGCTCGTTAACACAACATCCATTCTGTAGCCTCTGAATCAAAGAGTAATTTCAACTTTCAAGTTTTATTACATAAGAACTAAACATGGTAAGGTTATTGCTGCCATAATGACTACCCTGATTAATCTGGGTAAAATAAATTGAAAATCTTCAGGAAAGGATTCACCACTCTAGATGACACTAAGGACATTTGTGATTCCTGGGAGGAGTCCAAAATATCAACAATAACAGGAGTTTAGAAGAAGTTGAGTCCAACTCTCACAGATGACCTTGAGGGGTTTAACTCTTCAGTGGAAGTAAATGCGGATGTGGTGGAATCAGCAAGACAACTAGAATTAGAACTGGAGCCTGAAAATGTGACTGAGTTGCTGCAGTTTCAAGATACAATTTTAATGCATTAGGATTTGTTTCTTAGAGATGAGCAAAGAAAGTCGTTCCTTGAGATAGAATCTACTCCTGGTAATGATGCTGTGAACATTCTTCAAATAACAACAAAGAATTTAGAATATTACAGAAACTTAGTTGATAAAGCAATGGTAGAATTTGGGTTTGAAAGAAGTTCTACTGTGGGGAAAAAGCTATCAAACAGCATCACGTTACAAAAAAAAAAAAAAATCTTTCATGAAAGGAAAAGTCAACCAATGTGGCAAACTTCATTGCTGCCTTGTTAGAAGAAATTGCCACAGCCATATTAACTTTAAGAAACCACCACCCTGATTGGTCAGCTGCCACCAACACTTGGACCAAACCCTTTACCTGTGAAAAATCACAACTTGATGAAGGAACAGATAATCATTAGCATTTTAGCAATAAAGTATTTTAAAATTAAAGTATGTGCATTGTTTTTTAGACATACTTCTATTGCACACTCAGCTGCTTATATTGTAATGTAAACATGACTTTTTTATGCATTGGAAAACCAACAAACTTGTATGACTCACTTTATTGCAATGTTTGCTTTACTGCAGTGGTCTGGAACTGAATCTGTAATATCTCCAAGGTATGCCTGTATATCTTCATGTATAATAGGGAAGTAATTCTACTGATACAGGTATGGTAGAGCTTAGATAATGTCTCTTATATCAAGCATCTAGATTAGTAGCTGACTATCATCAAAATGAAAACACATGTTTGTGAATTAATATTTCCACTGTTCTATCTTGTTATTGGTAGGTGAGAGTGGTGGTGAACTTTCACCTCAAATTGTTTGATTTAAATAGTTGAAAAAATATAAACAAGTAAGGAGACAAAAGACAAATGTATTGCTTCTATGATGACAATACGATCATATTTCTTCTGAGTGCTCTATGACCTTCCTCCAATCTAAGCAATATTTCCATTTCTACTAGAAGCCAGAGAGATTCACACTGTTACCCTTCTTTCTGTCTTTTGGAAATTTGCAGTGATAATAAGTTGATTTAAAATCCTTACTTAATATCAAGAACAACTCTTCCTGTCAACATGGTAATAAAATGAACACTGAGGATGAAGAGAGAGAGAATGATAAAGTGCATTCAGTAAAACATAAACAAGTAAAGGATGTGGGCCCAAGGTATATAGGAAGTATTAATAGTTGTACTCCTCTCACATATTTTGTCATGTGTGAAATAATTCAAAAGTAAGATGTAAGTAAACCTAAAAGAAAAACTAAAACTTCCTTTAGGAAACCTAAAAGTGAATAGATTCACACTTCAACAAACTTTTGACGATATGTCAGCAAGATGGAAAATAACTACAAAAGGAAAGCTGCAGATACAAGAAGAAATGTTGAGTGAAGAACATGGAAAGCATGTAGATAAACCACAAGGTCTGTGTGAAATAACAAAAAAATTAAATTTGGGAATACAGAAAGGATATAATTAAAATATGGGACAATAAGTAAGACTAGCAGGTGATTTGATTTTTATAATTCTAAGGTCCCTATGTTATATAAAGAAGGAATAGAGAAAATGATTAATGTAGACTTTAAGTAAATAAATCTGTTAAAATTTCATGGTAACTATTAAAAGAATAAAGAGGGAAATAGAATTTAAATAAAAACTTCATGTAAAAGATGCAGAAAAAGTGATAAAAAGTAAAAGCGATGAAGCAAAAGAGGAACATACAAAACAAGAAATAGGATGGTAATGAATCCAAATATATCAGCAATCCTAATAAATGTAAATAAATTAACTTTCTAGTTAAAGGTTAAATTCAATAAAAGATAAGATCCAGGATTATACTATCGAAGAATCACACATGAAAATAAAAACATGGAAAAACTGATACACAAAGGATAAGAAATTAGGCAGCTTAAATATTAGTCAAAGGAAAGCTGGTGTATCTATATTAATATTATAGAGTGAAGTCTTTAAGGCACAAAGCATCATATAGAATGGAAAACATCATAAAACAATGATAATTATACACTCATTTCAACTTTGATGCCTCTAATAACTTGCCTCAAAACATATAAAGAAGTCAACAAACCCATCATACCAAGGAATACACAGTGTTCTCAGGTACGCACGGAACTTCAGAGAAAGCCGAACCACATGGGGAAGACATAATGCACATATCAGCCAATTCCAAGGAATTATCAGACAGATATACTTCTCTTAGCACAACGAAGTTCAAAGTCAGAAAAAAACATTTTTTTTTGAAAAATTTGTAGATTTGGAAATAGGAAAGCATATTTAAAACATACAAGAAAGCAATAAAGTCTGAAAACCGATAAATTCAACAGTTAACTTAAGATACTAGGGAAAATATAAGAAACCCAAGCAGAAGAAATGCAATTATAAAAACCAACAATAATAATGAATGAAATAGTAAATAGAGATACAGCAGATTAAAACAAAAAGATTAACAAATCGAAAGGCTAATTCTTATATATTTAATATATGTGTGTGTCTAATCTACTCTCAATATTAAACTATTAATCCTTTCTTTCCTAAATATATATCAACAATGATTGTTATATTTTTTCTATTTTTATATTTACACAGGGAAATGTGATATTCACCATGTTTCACTTAGTGTTTTTTAACTCAGTATCATTTTTGAGACCAATTTTGAGACCCATGTGTATAGAGAGATACTTTATTCCTTTTAATTATTGCCCAGTAATATATAGATTAAATTTTTATCCATCTATCCCCCATTTGCTATCTACTAATAGTATTTCAAAGCACATCCCTGAATTTTCCTATGCATCTCTGTTACACGTTACCCTAAAGAGAAATGACAAGCTTTTTAGAGAAGTGGCATACTCAATTTCCCTAAATGTTGGCAAATTGATTATTTAAATGGCATTTAGCAGAAAATCTAACAAAACATTTTTCTTCACATTAAAAAAGAAATCCTTAAATTGCTTCTTAGTTTCTATAAAAATGGAAGAGTGGAGAAGTATTCAGGGCTTTATGTTTTATTCAATTGGATCAATATCCTCCATAATCCTGTGAATCACCTTTTTAAAAAATTTGTAAAACTTAAGACAATATTTTATAGTTTTGCTCCACATTGTTTGAAATTTAGAAACTTTTATTTCTAATTAGATTGCTATGACATTAAGTGTGTGTGTGTGTGTGTGATTGGTAGGTATATAAATTATCTACTACATGCAAGATATAAAAATATGATAAAGTGTTTGGACCTTACCCTTAGAAAACAATATCTCAATAACTGTGGTGTGGCTGAGATGATGTTCAGGTATCATCTCATATTTGCCTACATTTCTAAGTTTATTTCTACATTGCCAAGTTTGTCACTATAACATGGCCATTTCCTGTATAGGAGACAGATGCTCTTTAGGTGTGTCCATCATAAAACTAGTTTAATAAATCAGGACACATTGAAAATAAAATAAGCCTCAAGCATAAAGCAGGACCAATCCTTGAACAAAGTGTATATTCAATATATACTCCATTGGCTTCAATAGTGAAAATATACTGTGAGCTGTCACAAAGTTGGTAGGCTCTGATCCCCAGCGGGTACTGTGCCTGTCCTTTGCATAACTAGAGGGATTGTTAGTCCTCTTTGCATACATCACGATTGTTAATAAAGTGACATTTGTCAAAATGAGTAAGCACCTGTTGCCATGGAAGGTGCCATAAGCAAGATTATAAAACAAATTGTTGTAGTTGGCTAGGAACCAGGAGGAAGATGAACACCAGAAGAAAAGGCATTCTTTCCTTAATTCCTCATACCCATTTTACAATACATTGCATACAGTTGTTTATGCAGAACACAGGCTGTTTTCTTTTTTTCTGAAACCTCATGTAACCGATGGTATTTTAAATGAGCTCTAATACAAAATGCCTCACACACTGCTATCCTATGCCTCATTTAACCCATTATATGGGTTCCCTCTTGAAACATTTAGTCTTCATTTGTCTATTTTTCCTGTAACTTATTTTTAGGAATAGAAAAATCATGTCCTGGGAAGCATGTCTTCTGGCACATATTTAAAATACCTAAGGGGGCTCAGGTAACATCAAGACCCTAGTAGGTGCAGACGGGTCCCCACCAATATCTCGGCATTTTATTTCAATTATTTACTATCTTTCAATATGGCCCACGGCATGAAGATTTTGCATATACCAGTTTATTTTTTAATTGAAAATTGAAATAATACCAATACTCATAAAAAAATCCATTCAATTCTATTCAGTAAACAGTCTTCCTCTTCATGCCAGTAGATATCTGTAACTCTTTCCCCAGGTTCCTTATTTAAAGTATCTTTACCAAAAAAAGCAGACAGGCTTCAAATAACCGTCTGACATTGGAGAATGACAATATTTTTTCTTGTGAATTAGCATCCTAGCTAGGCACTGATATGAGATATACTGACATAGCTTTCCTGCCAAATCTCATTCTTGTATTGTTCATGAATAGATTCATTATTTTGGTACAAAGACTTTAAATATCAAGTTTAATTGATCTTTTATATCACACTTCTCCAGAATTTTTTACTGAAGGATAAATTTGTTCCTCTAAAAAGCACAGCCTGTCCCGAGCAGATGCATGCCATTAAAAAAAAAAAAATCACATAAATGTCTTCTTTTGGTTCTATCACAGCCTAACATATGAATCCATGTTTATTGTGGTAATGATTCAAACTAGTAAAATGGGGTATAATTTTTGTTTGTATTATAATTGCAGTGCTCCTCATTTCTAGGTACCCCATACTGGCTATTCTCATGTTTTATGTGAATCTCAGGGTGTATTGACTAGCTCTGTGATCTTGGAAAAAATGACTGGCTGCAAAAAGTTCTCTCATTTCTTCTGCCAATCCCATTCTCTGAAGAGGAAAATGTAAGACTATGTGTGCAAAAATTCTAAGACACTGAGAGTCCAAAGAAAATAGAGAATAGATATTTAAGCTTGAGACCAGAAAGCATTTGTGATTATTAAGACTGAATTCTTGTGACTTTGAGTCAGAATGGCTTGTTTTTAGTTGGAAGTTATCTTCTAGATCCTTATTCTCTGATTATATGCAATTTGGAAATGTCCTACATAAAAACTGCTGCCTAACTTGTCACCTGGTTTTCTTCCAATGCACAGAAAGAACTAGAAGCCCTGCAACAAATGGATTATGTGCACCATCTGGCCATTTTGTGTCGCATACTAAATTTTAAACTAAAAATGCCTTTCTTCTTCCCATACTAGAACATAAGAAATTTGCTATCTTTTCTGGCTTGATGTATAACTTAATTTATTTGTTAATATAAGTTGTTGATGGCTAAAATTGTGTAAAATGTAGTTATACATAATTTTTAGCTTCAAAGTCACAAATTTTGTCACTTTATTATGGAGGAATTGCAAATATCTCTAGGGTATAAACTCAGCCTGATTTCTGGATATCTGTTTTTTTCTATTTGCAACTTCAAATATGTGTGTAACGCCATTGCGAACTCTCAATTTTGTTAGGTGTCTTTCAAGTATATATGAGAAGTTAACATATGCATATTTTATATAATTTTTACATGTAAGTGCATATGAGTTCCTCTGAACTTTGAGAAACTAAACTGTCCAGAAAGGTATGTTTTTACATGTAGCCATTTGTAATTTGGTAACCACAGGAAATGTAAATCTGAAAATAACTATAAAACAGTTAAGGATAAGTATATAGTGTGATTCTTTTCCTTATCTAATATAAATTTTTAAAGCCACAGGAAAAGGAGCCGAAGACTGGACTATAACAGGTTTGGAGGCTATGAATACATAGAATGATACCAATTTATGGAAATACAGATTGATATTAGCTCATGTTATTGAGGGCCTACTCTTTGCCTTTTTTGTGTATGTATGTATGTATGTCTTTATTTATTTATTTCTGTATTTATTTATTTTTAGAGACAGGGTCTCACTCTGTGGTTCAGATTGGAGGGCAGTAGCGCGATCACAGCTCACTGCAACCTCAACCTCCCAGGCCTAAGCAATCCTTCTGCTACAGCCTCCCAAGTAGCTGGGACTACAGGCACGTGCCACTGCACCCAGCTAAATTTAAAAATATTTTGTAGAAACTGGGTCTTTCCCTGTTGCCCAGGCTGATCTTGAACTCCCGGGCTAAAGCGATCGTCCCACCTGGGCCTCCCAAATTGCGGGGATTACACGCACAAGCCACCGTGCCCAGCCACCATTGCCTTTATACATATTACCTCATTTAAATATGCATTTTTCCAATGGAAGGAACTGGAGCTTAGATAAATTCTATACCTCTCAAAATAACACCACGTGGATTTTTAAAAAAATCTTTAAGCATTTACCTACTTATTTATTTGGCTAATGGGAAAAAAAAGCTCCCAGTCACAAACATCTCCCGTCACAAACATCACGATCCATGATGATAGAGCAAAATCAGATATGCTAAATTTAGCCAAATGTATTGCATACAGTAGGTCATCAATACATGCTTATTGAATTAATTAAAATCCAACTTGAAAAGGAAATTGACTCTGTCAAATATTTGTATATTTTATCTCATCAAATTTAGTTGTGTGTGAGCCAAAGAAAACATATGAAAAGTGTTTTATTTTGCAGGGACAGATGTATAAAATATTATCTAATTTTAATATACTAAAGGCATAGTTATAGTTTTCCTTTAAACATCATTTTGACCTTAATGATGTGACTTACTATTTTACCCTCCAAAAACAGTACACTTTATAATTATAATTGCTGGAACACGCCACTTTCTAGAATTACGAAAAATAATTCATTACACATAAAGGCTTTATTTTGGAATGAATAAATGAATGTTGGCTGTCATCGTAATTTGTGCCTCCCGAAAGATTGGTTTCCTACCTCTAGATAGAGAGAAAATAAAATTTAATCTTTAAGAATTCACATTTCTTGTTTGGCAAGAGTTTGTATTGCTACTAATTAGCTGAAATAGAAATTAAAGAATCTCGGCTACATTGAACAACTGGGCTTTGAATGTCTAAAACTGTTTCCTCAGAAGAGAACAGGTGATGTCATTGCATCAAGTCACTGGGATGAATTGCTGAAAGGGAGATGCATGGAAACAATATCGTACCCTCAAAATTTCCATTGAGGAGCACAATGTCTCCATATACACTATTACCAGTTTCCCTTCAGAATTTTCTCTATGTCTGCTTTTAATTATCACAAATTCATTTATCCCCCCTATTTAAGTTCCCCCTCCCTCTTCCCCTATATTTCCCCTTGAACCTATCTTTTCTGTATCCATTGCAGAGAGATCACTTCGTTGTAACTGAATACAGATCTGAATGCTTACCACTTGCAGAGTCCAATTCACAAGAGTGAGGTCTGGTGGAAAGAAAGGGATTTTACTAACCAAAACTAGTAAAGGGGATGTGGCCGGATTCCCATCCAAAGCAACCACTTCAATTTTGGGGGTGAGGGTAGGAGTTTAAGTGTGGAAAAATTGATAAGGAAGGCGCGCAAAATTGTGCTGAGTACAATGTCTGTGTGTCTTGCTCTGGTGGCTATTTTGTGTCTCAGTCCTCCTGAATCACGAGCTGGCAGCATCTCAACAATGGCGGGGTTGTTGACTAGCCA
The DNA here is from genome assembly GCF_028878055.3 of Symphalangus syndactylus. NCBI lineage: Eukaryota > Metazoa > Chordata > Mammalia > Primates > Hylobatidae > Symphalangus > Symphalangus syndactylus. The sequence continues at coordinate 106,024,321 of NC_072439.2, forward strand.
GCCACCTTGAAATAATCTTGGGAATTTTGCAGCTGAGTCTCCAAGCTTCCTTTGTCAGACTCAAGATTAGCCCCTGCAACTTCTAAGAAGGCATATAGACGACAGCATACAATTAGATAAATGTGAAGGGAGTATACATGGTAGGAAAGGGAGGGATATGGAGTCTATTTTATGGCTAAGAGAAAAGGCTTCTACAGTTTTCTTCAAGGTTTTATCTTGAAACCCAAGACTAAAAAAAATAAAATGCATTTTGAAGTTAAGCTATCTGGTTTTTTAATGATTTATAGCTCTGGCGGTCTTCTCTTTTCTAAATATCCCCAAGCCCTAGGATGGATTTTGGGCAATAATTTGTACTAAATATGTGAGTTCAAAATGAGATATTTATTTACCTTGTACTTTATGTTGCAAATTTCCTAAAACTGTAATTTTAACAATCTACACGTTTATATTTATGTGATGGTTTTGTTAATTTCATTTCAACACTTTTCTCCAACAAGTGGATTTATACAAAACTGACAATGTGAATCTTCTTCAGCATCCCCCTTCAACATCTTAATAGGATAAAATGAATCATAATTTTAAACTACATTTCTTAATTTAAAGAAAAAAATTATGTGGACATATTCACATTCAAGGTGAGTATCCAGCAAACAGTAAATCAGGCAGGTGGTTATGTTGGGAAATGGTAGCAAAACATTTACAATTGATGCCATATGGCTTTCAGCCTAGTAGGGCCAACTAGCTGTGTTCAATGACTCTGGGGAAATTAAGCTGTTTGAAGGTCATTAATGCTAATTCTAAACCTCTGGGGCAGTGACAGGAAGTTGGCAGCAATATGCAGGGAAACCATACCTCCAACTGAGTGGATAAGCCTCCTTCATAAGTGGACCGAGGATTGTTCTTGTTGGGCCTGTGCTCTGATTTGGAGACAAAGAACCAGGTATAACCACTATTGCTGCATATACACAGCAGGCAGTAACGTATATTCTGATCCTGCCATTGTCTTTCTTAAACTGACCAGGAGTCCTTATCATAAAGTTCAAATCCCCTTCCATTATCTTCCTGTTTCAGCTGATACCACTGTCCTCTGGACTAAGCCCCAGGCACATTAAGTTTCTAAGTTGACATTTTTAATTAAGTTTTAAAGACATATTTGGAGAATTTTTTAATGCACAAGTATATGTCCAGCTCAAATAATTCCACTTTCAATGTGCTTTCCTGGGTTTCTTGAATGCCATTGAGAAATTACAGTACATATAAAGAAAATAGAAAAGAAATAGTAATCACTGAATCAATGATTAGCGAAAAAAAAAACAGCAAAAGCTAAAGCTTTTCAGCAATTAAGTTCACCAATTTTCAGTAAATAACTCAAGTGAAAAAAATTAATTTATCTACTTGAAAATGGCTAATGCAGAGTCAAAGATTAAAATGTTGGAAATAAATTTTCTTCTTCCACGCCAACCTTTAAGGAAAATATTATTGAACTCTTCTGGAACACAAAATCTTTGCAACCAGCATTATTATGTATATTATCCACTTACATTAAATTAAAACTCTATATGCATGAGGGAATGTTTCTTCAAATATTAACCATAAATAGAAATTAGAAAAATGTATAAAATTAGGTTGTATATTTCATTCCTAAGATTTTCTAGACTGGGTTTTCTGAAAGATGCAACACCATTCTCTTGATATTCTACAAATAGAAACACGCTACCCCAGAGCATTGGGTTCAGAACGTGCTACCCCAGAAGATGGCACCTTCACATTTGAGAAAATCACAAAGGAGAAAGGTCTCTGACCTTCTCCAATCCTTCTTCTCTGAAGCAAGCTGTAAAAGAATCTGATCTTCAGCTGGGTGCGGTGGCTCACGCCTGTAATCCCAGCACTTTGGGACGCCGAGGTGGGTGGATCACGAGGTCAGGAGATTGAGACCATCCTGGCTAACACGGTGAAACCTCGTCTCTACTAAAAATACAAAAAATTATCCGGGTGTGGTGGTGGCGCCTGTAGTCCCAGCTACTCGGGAGGCTGAGGTAGGAAAACGGTGTGAACCTGGGAGGTGGAGCTTGCAGTGAGCGGAGATCACGCCACTGCCCTCCAGCCTGGGCGACAGAGCGAGACTCTGTCTCAAAAAAAAAATAAAAAAAGAATCTGATCTTCCTCTGAAGTATGTGATAAGAGCCTCATGTGCCTCATATCTGGAGACAAGGAATGTCACACTGGGACACAGAAAGTAACATGAACAAACAGGCCTTGCTAAGTTCCCCCAGCTTATTACCATTAGATCATACTCCTTCTGTTCAATCATGCTTCCTCATGACTGTCTACTCCCCATCCAACCTAAGCATAAATATACATAGATTTCGCCATTTCTTTGGGTCTTCATTTCTGAAGGTCCACATGTCACATAAAATTTACATTAAATAAATATATATGCTTTTCTGTTGTTAAACTGCCTTTTGTTATAGGTGCTTCAGCCATGAACCTAGTGATGGATGAGAAAAAAAAATCCCTTCTACCCTACACTAACAAGGAAGGACGAGAGAGAGAATTCTAATTTCTTACCATAGGTATTCAATGTGATGAGAGGGTGGTCATTTGATGTATAAAATTAGGAATTCATTCTAAAACATGTTTGAAACTTTTGTTTAGTTTATTGCAGAGGAAGGGGCAAGTTTGGTGCTCCAAATTCCTGTTTTATTTGCCATCATAGAAAGGATTTGAATTTGCAAGACACTTCAGAAAAGTCTGATTTTTTTTTTCACTTTAAATGTGGTATTGTGGTTACTGTAATGAGGTGGCATCGACACTGCTAATACTTACCCTTTGGAGTTTACCCCAAGGCTTTACCATAAGACATCATCCAGATCACTGTGCTTTCTTTTAAAAAACAAGTCTTTATTAAAAAGAAAAGCACAAACTAGACCATCACAAATAGAAATTAGTAATAGCCAGAAACGTATTTAGCAGCGATATTTTTTCTTTTTTTTTTTTAACAGTCTTGCTCTGTCTCTCAGGCTGGAGTGCAGTGGCGTGATCTCGGCTCACTGTAACCTCCACCTCCCAGGTTCAAGCAATTCTCCTGCCTCAGCCTCCCAGAGTAGTTGTAACTAGAGGTATCCACCACCACACCCAGGTAATTTGCATATTTTTAGTAGAGTTGGGGTATCACCATGTTGGCCAAGCTGGTCTTGAACTCCTGACCTCAGGTGACCCGCCTACGAAAGTGCTGGGATTACAGGAGTGAGGCACTGCACCCAGACTTATTTAACATCAGTTCTAAACATTGTTGACACATTGCAGTATCTAATTTTCTCTAGTATCCTTAATTAATTATATAATGTGACTTTTGAAGAATTCTTATATACATTAAGATAAAGTTCAAGAAGGCCATTAGCAAAGGATTTTAAAAAGAGTAGTTTTTTTACAAAGATTTTCCATTTTAAACAGATTTTTCTTATAAAATAAATTTCTCCATGTCTTTTAAAAATACGAAACTTGGCTCCCATTAAATATGCTCATTTTTAGTTACCCATGGGATACCCTTACTTATCTATGATAACAGATACTTGTCATAATTTCCTGTATACTCCTAATGTCAGAGGTATGTTTACAAGTGGTATCATTTACTTCTGGATTTCATTTCCAGCTATTTAACCTCCAGATTCATGATAAAGCATTTTTAAGATTATCTCTGAAAACAATACCTGCTTTTTATTTACTCAAAATATATCTACACTTAACATAAGTACACTTTGGATAAGCAGTTATTTTTAGGCAAACTTTTACTAAGATAAGTATATGACAACATAAATAATGGAGGATATCCATGTGTAGCTAAAAGTGAAAATATTTACTTTACCTGGAAGATGTGTTTTTTTTTAAAAAAAACCCTGAAACAATTGATTTCATGCAAAAAAAGTGCTAAAAGAAAAATGCGTAATCTGTGTATGATAAAAACATTTTCTCGAGCTGTGCAAATGACCTTGTTGATTTTTATTTTATCTAAGAGTGATTTTAATATGCAATAATACAACTTACAGCAACATATAACAATGCATTTAATAGTAATGCACAAAAGTAACAAAGCAATGCAGATAAAAATGTTATACTGAACTCATCATTTGACATACTTCCTGTATTAGAATAATTTGCTGAATAATGTCAATTATCAAAACATGTAGCTGCTATGTAGTCCCTTAAAAACTGATATTTCCAGCATGTATATAATACACATATAAGTATATTCGTGTTGAACATAGCTTTAGTACTTTTTATATTTTTTTAAAAAGAAATTGTATGCCTTTTGTTCAAAACCACTATAACTTACTTGACCTGTGTGTGATTTTTATTTTCCGTTAAAATATTTAATTTCCAATATAGTTTGGATATAGGACAGTCTGCATTTTAGGAAGCAAAAAAATAAATTTTAGAAAGGTAAAATATCAAAGCCAGTTTTGTAGTAATAGTGATGTCTAAAAGTTGAAATAGTAGCTGTCATTAAATGAGCACCTACTATATTTCAGGCACTAAACTGGATTCTTATAGACTCTTTAATAATAATATCATACATTATAAATGTGAAATTTTAGACTGCAAAGTACATAATTTGCTAAAAGTCACAGATGTAATAAACTGTCAATCCAGAATTTGAACTTAAATCTTTTGGCTGCAGAGAGGAAAACAAAAGAACGGTAGGTAAATAGCTAGATGAATCCGTTGACTGACAGTCGTATCAGCTTCCCTTTACTGAATGCTGATCTCATCACACCAGTATAACTTTGTAAAATGTGTTTATTATTTCCATGTTCAAAGTGAGTGACTTAAGGCTAAAAATGATAAGAAATGTGTCCTTGATGGCAGCTATCACTGGAAGATCCAGAATTTTAACCAATATTTCACTATCCAGTATTACTCATTTCAAAGCACTCAGCCTTTCTGCTATCACATACAATTTCCACTTCAAGTAACAAATTCAAATATAATCGGTACAAAGTTTATCCTACCCTGAAAATGAAATGTATAATATTCAAGAACAACTTGATGATTCACATCTGAGAAAACATAGTACTCTCAAAGTGACAAATACTGAATAAATAAATATTACCTCTGTATTGGATGTCTAAAAATGAGTAAGGACAAGATACTTCAAGCTGGAAAAATTAGAATGCAAACAAAAGACAACGGAGAAACCAAACACAGCTGGTCACATATGTATTTTTGTAACGATTTTTAAGTCTGGGAGTCTTGTTTCCTAAGCAAACATTTATTTTTTTGTTAGCCAGAAGTTTATATCTCCCTAGATTATGTAAAATACTGAAAAAAGAAATATGAAAACTTTATTTTTAGTTGTGTCATCAAACAGTGCCTTACATATTTGAATGACTACACTTTCAAAAGCTGCCAAACTTTAATTTCTTCTGTTAGTATCTATATCTACACATATTCAACATTCAAAGTAAGGAATCTTGTAGTGTGTGTTATATTGTTCAAGTATTGATGATTTTGTTGCAACTCTGGGAACACTTTTTAGCCCCTGAAGCCTGAATTAGGGGTATCTATATAGAGAGGAAATTATTGGCTTATCAAAAGTGTGCATAGATTCTGTAGGTCAAGTCTATCCATCATAGACTTCCTAAAAGGTGGATTAGATTTGAAGCTCTCCCAATTTATTTTGTTATGGTTTATTGGCACATTCATTTTGCACAACTGTTTATACAAAATAAATGGCTGCTGATATCTTAAGCCCCTCCATTAGTGGAGTCCAATTCACCATCTAAGATAACAAAAACATAGGAATCTTCAGTTCCTACTGCTACCATTACAGAAGGCTCAAGCTGTAGAATATTTGATGCTTTCTGCTCTCAAAGTTCTGATCCAGTCCTTTCTCTTACATAACATCTGTCCATGGCCTTGCTCAGAGGGACCCAGTGCTCATTCAAAGATCCCTTTATTGTGGTGAATGTTTAATTTCTTACTAATATTCATTCAAATGCAATACATGTATAGTTACATTCAGTCTGTGCTGCTATAATGGAATATAAGAGACTGGGCAATTTGTAGAGATTCTTCATGGTTCTGGAAACTGGAAAATCCAAGATGCAAAGGCAAGTGTCTGGTGAGGACCTTCTTTCTGTGTCATCTCATGGTGGAAGGTGAGACAGCAAGAGATTGAACTCCCAGTTTAAGTTATTTTAAATCAGCATGAATCTGTTCACAAGGCTTCAGCCTTCATGACCTAAACACCTCCCATTGGGCCCCACCTCCCAACAGTGGTTCATTGGATTATGTTCCAACACATGCCTTTTGGAGGGACACAGCCAAACGATAATGATATATAACAGCATTTTCTAAGTGTTCATTTTGATGAATTTTGACAAATGTTTACAGTAGTGTAACAACCACTTCAATGGAGACGTTTCATCCTAAAAATTCCCTTGTTCTATAGATTCAATTTTTATATTCTTCTGAAATTTTATGCTGAAATCTAATACCCAATATAATGGTATTGCGAGTTGGAGGCTTTGGAAGGTGATTAGATCATAAGAACAGAGACTTAATCAAAGGAGTTAGTGCTTTTTATAAGAGACCCTGGAGATATCCCGTCCTTCTACAATGTGAGGAGACCAAAGAATGACAGCCACCTCTGAATCAGGAAGTGAGTCATTACCAGGCACTGAGTCTGTCAGTAACGTGAATTTGAACTTCTGGTCACCAAAACTGTGAAAAATAAATTTTGGTTGTTTATAAACTACCCAGTCTATGATATTCTGTTACAGCAACCTAAAGTACTATGTTACCTGGTGCCCCTTTGTAATCAGTCCTCGCCCCCAACCTGACACCTAGCCCCTGTCTACCCCACTCAGATTTGGGTGGCTACAGTTTTGGCTATTAAATAATGTCACAAAAATTGAATCATATACTATGTAGCTTTGATTGTTTTTTATTGAGTTTACTTAATGCGTTGGAGATTTATTCATGCTGTTACATATGTCTATATTGTATTTTTTTATCGCAAACTAGTGTTCCATTTGATTATACCTTTACTAATACATGGGCCTCTGGATTATTTCTAGTTTAAGGCCATGCAAATAAAGTTGCTATAAACATTAGCAAATGGGTCTCTGTATGAACATGCTTTTATTTCTCTTGGGTAAACATCCAGGAATTGATAGTTGAGTCATATGATAAATGTATATTTAAATTTAAAAGAAACTTCCCTATTGTTATCCAAAGCAACTATACCACTGATGTTTCTACATATCCTCATCAGTACTCCGTCTTCTGTGATTTGATTATAGCCGTCCTAGTAGCTGTATAGAGCATCTCATTGCAGTTTTAATTGCATTTTCCTAATGACTAGTGGCGTTAAGCAAATTTTCACTGCTTATTTGCCATTGGTATATACAGTGGTTCCACGTTCTCCGTGAGAGATTAGTTCTAGAACCCTGATGGATGCCAAAATCCAGAAATGCTAAAATTCCAACATTGGTCCTGTATAACCTGGGAAAATTAAAACTGAGCCCTCTGCATCCTTGGGCTGCCCAATCTGGGAATACTATATTTTCTATCCATAGTTGGTTGAATCTGTGAATGCGGAGCTCGTACACAGGAAAGGCCAACTATATTTTTTGAAAGTCCAGTTTTTAGTCTGTTTCTACCAGTTATAAAAATTTCCAGTTCGCATATATGGAAACTGTTTTTATGTGGATGGCTGAGGATTCTTTTGGAAAAATATACTGTCAAGAAAAGAACATAGGGATTATAAGCCTGACTCTATAGCAAAATCTGATTTTTTAAAAAGAAATTTTTATTAAAATGTCTAAAAAACACTGGGGCCCTGTTGACATCACTTGGATACCCGGCTGGTATAATCTATGACAGTATAAAAGCCCGTCTATGTACTCTTCCATGGAATATGAGATGTTGAGGACTTTGGCATGTCGGTAGTTATGTCCACTGGTATTTATTTAGGCAGAGTATGGGGGGTTGCCAGGATTAAGAGAGGGCATAGGGTCAAGTGTGCATCCTGAGAAGCCATGAACAGAAAAGAAAGTGTAACCTAGTAAACCGTGCAGTTCCCGCAGGAATCTGGCAGGAATGGGACACAGTGGGCCCAGCATGGTCTACCAACCCCCTGCCGAATCCTTGAAATTCCTTCTGAAAACCTCCAGAAAGAAAGGACAGAGTACTGCATAGAGGGTTGAAGGTTCTGGTTTCTCCTGGCTCTTGTTTCTGTTTACGATTTGTATCTGTAGTAGTTTCCTGGGACTGCCCTAACAAAACAGCGCACAGTGGGTGGCTTAACCATAAGTGTACTGTCTCAGAGTTCTGGAAGGCAGAAGTCTAAAATCATGGTGTTGAAAAGGTGGCTCCTTCTGAGAGCCACAAGGAAAAAGCTATTCCAGAGAAGTCTCTCTCCTTATGTCATGCAGCTTTGGGTGTTTCTTGGTGTTTTAGTCTGTTCTCCTGCTGCTCATGAAGACATACCAGAGACTGGATAATTTATACAGAAAAAGAGGTTTAATGAACTCACAGTTCCATGTGCTGGGAAGGCCTCATAGTCATGGCAGAAGACGAAAGGCTCATTTCACATGGCGGCAGGCAAGAGAGAATGAGAACCAAGCAAAGAGGAGACCCCTTATCAAACCAACAGATCTTGTGAGACTCATTCACCACCACAAGAACAGTATGGGGAAAACCACCCCGTGATTCAATGATCTCTCACCAGATCCCTCCCACAACACATGGGAGTTACGGAAACTACAACCATGATTCAATTACCTCCCCCAAATCCCTCCCACAACACATGGGAGTTACAGGAGCTAAGACAGACCATATCGCTTGGCTTATCAATGGCATTCTTCCTGTGTCTTCACATCGCCTTCTCTGTATACCTATCTTTCCCTGTGTCCACATTTCTCCTTTTTGTAACTACAGAGTCATATTGGATTGGGCCCATCCTAATGACTTCATCCTGACTTGGTCATCTGCAAAGGCTGTATTTCCATACAAGGTCACATTCACAGCTACTGGAATTACCGCCTCATTATTTGCTGAAGGTACACAATTCAACCCATAACACTGTCAGTCTAGTAATTGTGCCCTTTTAGGTAATTTCTGTTTTCTACTCATAATTTAAAATGAAAGCATCTTGAAATTATAAAAGACAATAGTGCTAAGAGAAAATTTCCATCAACCTATGATTTTAAACTCTTCAAAGTGCTAAGAGAAAATATCCATCAATCTATTATTTTAAACCTTTCTAAATTATTAAGAGTAAGATATATAAAATAAGATAATTTTCAGGACAGCCATGGTTGTTCATGCGTGTAATCTCAGCACTTTGGGAGGCTCGGGAGAGCAGACTGCTTGAGCTCAAGAGTTCAAGACCAGCCTGGACAAGATAGTGAAACTTCATTTCTACTAAAAATACAAACAATTAGCCTGGTGTGGGCATGGTGGCAAATGCCTGTAGTCCCAGTTACCCAAGAGGCTGAGGTGGGAGACCTGCTTGAGCCCAGAAAGTCAAGGCTGCAGTGAACCATGATTGCACCACAGCACTGCAGCCTGGGTGACAGCCTGAGACCCTGCCACATACACACACACACATATTCAAATAAATGATTGAGTTTACATACCAAAGAGCACCAAAATATATGCTTCAATGAGAAGAAAAGAGTGAGATCTAAGTGGCACTGAGTTATACAGAAACTTGAAAACACGTTGGTGTATCTAAATAATCAATAACCAAAGTAACAGCAATAATAACATTAAGGATAATGACTATTTAGCTTGGAATTTAAAAAACAATACATAATTATATTTACAAATTGCAATAATATAAAAACTGGAAGAGATGATCATATCTAAAATTTTCTATAGCCCTTAAATTGTTCAGGTAGAAGGAGATGATTGATTCAAGTTGTACTTTGCTAATGCAACCTTGTGCTTCATTAGTGCTAATGCACTTTGTTCAACATTTAATAACTAAAGAGCAATGAAAAGCGACACAGATTAAATGGAAAAGGAAATATACAAACAACACACCCCCCAAAAATATGCAATCAAGTCAATGAAAAGCAGAAAACAAACGAAAAAAGTAAAGAAGTAAAAATACAGTGAAATTTTATTAAAGATGCAGAAATATATCCATATGTGTCAAAATCATATTTAGTATAAATACATTAAGTTCACTATTAAAAGACAGAGAGTACAAGCTATAATGACAAAGGATTTTTACACGCTGAGGGACATAAAATGATATGCCAAAATTTAGATTGTATAGTGACATTAATATCTCATTAAATATGCTAGAGCAAAATCTGAAATATATTCAAAAATTAACTTTGGGAGCCCGAGGTGGGTGGATCAAGAGGTCAGCAGATCGAGACCATCCTGGCTAACATGGTGAAATACCATCTCTACTAAAAATACAAAAAATTAGCCAGGCATGGTGGCAGGCGCCTGTAGTCCCAGCTACTAGGGAGGCTGAGGCAGGAGAACAGGGTGAACCCGGGAGGTGGAGCTTGCAGTGAGCCGAGATCGTGCCCCTGCACTCCAGCCTGGGCGACAGAGCCAGATTCCATCTCAAAAAAAAAAAAAGCTTTCCAGTTGAAATATCTTTATAACGTAATATTGAATTCTCATGGCTAAGGAAAAATAATTTTATAATTAATCAGGTCTAAATAAAATAAATTAAATACTGAAAGGGCAAAAAATTATCTTAAAGCTTTTACACTTCAATGCTCAGTTTTGCTGTGAACCTAAAACTGTTTTAAAATTAAATTATGTTAAATAGAAATAATTATTTGTGGGACATTTAGTGTTTCTTGATTAACCCTTGGACTTGTAGAGATTTTAACTTAGAACAGGCATAAAAATTGTAACAATTGTTATTGTGAATAGAATAGAATATTGTTCTGAGAACAGTAAATATTTCTTGAGAATTTCGATGTGTCAGAGGCTGGAATATTTTCACATATTGTTTAACTCTTTTGTCTTATATACTATTTTGTCTTTAAAACAATCAGATGAGGAAAATGAGGCTCAGATAGCAACTAGCCTGACCCAAATCACACAGCTAGAAAGCAGAGGATGCAGGATTTAAACCCAGAACCTGTTTGACTATTCACTACACTCTACCACCTCCAAGGAACGTGGTGCGTATATGATACTTGAGGACATATCAACAGTCACGACTAAGATTTAGTAAAACGGTGGAGAAATGAAGACAATGTTGAAAGAGAAAGAGTTCTAAGCCAACCACAATTAAAGTCTGAGTATGAAGAAGTCATGCAAAATATTTAACAATTTTACAAATGAAGAAGATGAGGCTAAGAGAGAATTCATTGCTTGCCTTATCGGACATCACAGTCCTCACTAATTATTTTAGTTTGTGTTTTCTTTCACATGTCTTGAAACTTGCACCATCCTATAATAGTCACTAGAATTTAGTACTTAATTTTTCTCTCGTTTCTGTGCATCTGTGCATGGAGAGGGATACCCCTGCTGCATGCTGATAGAAACTGACATTGTTTGAAAACACCTACTTTCATTTCCTAAATATGTGACTTCAAATATAACATAATTAAATATATAAATACTTAGGATATTTTTCTCTCTCTTAAAATTTATCTTAGCTTTGCAGGCCATAAGCTCAGAAATATGTGTTCCTTGTAAAAGCCACCATCTTGACCTCTTATTCTCCAACCATTAGCACAGTAAGTGTGCATTTAAACAGTTAACTAGCTATGAAATTGTTGGTAGAGGAGTTCTACAAAAACTGCAATGTATTAAAATCCTGTTTGGTCACAACTTTCTGAGGGAGGGAAGAAAACTTCATATGAGTTATGGCGATGTAATTTATGTTGATTATAAGAAAAAATTTGTTTAGGCCAATAAAATTCAAATTAACAAAGCACATTCAGAAACGAGGTTTAAAACATAAATAGCATGAAATAGGGGAGATTAGAGCTAATATTTTCCAGGAGCTAAATAAACACACAAGCTCATATAGCATTTATTGTAAAGGTTAGAAGAGAAATCTAATTCAATATATTTAATGTACATGTAGAATGATTAGAATCTGTCTGGTTCTTGATAAATATAATCTAAAGAATTAGTTTAGACATCTTTCTCCCATCTTCAGTCAGAGTTTTATAAATTAATGAAATTATCTATTATCATTTCATCTTAGATGTCATAAGACTTTGGAAACAGGGGGTATTAGGGACTAATTTACAACACATAAATAGCTTGAACAGGTGGTACTTAATACCATCACAGATACTGGTCACTGGGTAGAGTTCACAGTTATGGAAGTGAATGCCAATTAGAAAAATGTTCATATCCTCATCACTGAGTAAACTTAAACTAAGTGAAAAGACACCACTTGCCAGGTGCAGTGGCTCAGGCCTGTAATCCCAGCACTTTGGAAGGCCGAGGCAGGCAGATCACGAGGTCAGGAGATCGAGACCATCCTGGCTAACAGGGTGAAACCCCGTCTCTACTAAAAATGCAAAAAAAAAATTAGCCAGGCGTGGTTGCGGACAACTGTAGTCCCAGCTACTCGGGAGGCTGAGGCAGGAGAATGGTGTGAACCCGGGAGGCGGAGCTTGCAGTGAGCCGAGATTGCACCACTGCACTCCAGCCTGGGCGACAGAGCGAGACTCCGTCTCAGGAAAAATAAAAAAGAATGGATGAATACAAATGCCTTTAATTCCGTTCAGACTTAAGACTTCACAGTTCTCAGAGACACCAAAGAAATTCTTTCCAAAAGTTTTTTTTGCAGAGATATATTTAAAGGCATAATTATATTTTTAAGAGCTTCCCAGATTGTAACAAATATAAGTAACTTCAACTAGCAAATAAGAAATTCATAAATGTAGCTAGCTGCTCAGTATTGCTGATTTGATATCATTTGATATCTTCGAAGTGTACCAACATTTAATGAGGATATAACTGAGTGAATCCTGCAACAGAAATATTAACATATGTGCTAAAATGAGCTATAATGGATATATATATTTCCAATGTCATTTAGAGCAAATACTTATATTAATCAGGCTGAATTATATGACTCCTACATTGAATCTTTGAACAATTGAGTTACAGTGGCAAATAATAGACAAATAAAGAAATGACATAATTAGATCATAAACTGATTTAGTAGTCTTATATAATTTTTATGTAGAGCCTGAAGGAAGAGTGCTGATCATGAAATAGTATCCTAAAAGAATGCAGCTATTACTTAATAATACAAGGAAATCAGAAAATTTGTCAAGGATCATGCAGCATAGTGAGTAGTGATGATTTACATATATCTGAATAGATGATTTACATATATCAGAATAGATGATTTACATATATCAGAACTGATGATTTACATATATCAGAACTGATGATTTACATATATCAGAATAGATGATTTACATATATCAGAATTGATGACTTACATATATCAGAATATTCATCCCTTAACTTAACTACTCATAGATAACAACTTGAGCATTGTGAAATGTTGTTTTCTCTCTGAGGTATTCTTTCAGATCCTACATACCAGTGAAACTACTGACATCAGCTCCTCCGAAGGGCTCCAGGAGAAGCTGACTCACTAAAGGGTGAAGTTTCTATATCCTGGTGATTTAAGATTTAATCCCCCTAACCCAAACCAGTCAGTGACCCCATTTATCCAGCCCCTGGTCCTCTACAATCCCTTCACCCCAACCAAGTACTCTCTGGAAAGACAGATTTGAGGGTGCTCGCATCTCCTCACTCAGCTGTCCTGCAATCATTAAACTCCTTCTTTACTGCAAACTCTGTTTATCAATTTATCAGACTGTGACTGCACAGCAGTCAGAGAATACAAACACGTGAGTCCTGTATCATTTATAAATATTTAACTTTTATATATATTTAACTTCTATACACATAATTGACTATTTTGTATATTACTATTAGTAGGTAATAATAATATTTATATTTCCTCCATAGGTAGCTTCTGGGGCATTTCTGCCTGGTAAATTTTATTCTTTAATGACAAAGACTAAAGTAAGTAACTTTAAAATATTATTGAGAATTTTTTTTCTATTGATGGGACACTGAATTTGTAGGTAGAAATAAAAACCTAGCTTTTTACTAAACTTAATTTTAAACACAATTCAAAATATAAATATAAAATTAAGAATTTCCAAAATTAAACTTAGTTTTAGAAACTCACATAAGCAAGTGTAATACTGAAGAGCAAAGAAACTGTGGTCTACAAAAAAAATTATAAGTAATTCATGAAATCTAAGGGCTAATTTGTGAAGTAAATTAGGAGGATATTTTATGCTGTAGCACCATCCTAGAGACCAAGAGAATCGCTCTAGGAAAACCTGCTCAACTCCTTTTAACCAGAAATTCTTTCTTTCTCCAGAAATCCCTTTCAGGTAATGCCTAATAATATCTCACTGAACATGTATTAGAAATCGTAGTTTAATTTTTAATTAAATAATTCAGTGAAAATATATTAATTGTAAAGATAAATTTTAACACATATGGGAATACTAGACTTACGGTGGTCATCAACCCAAAATGCTACAAAATTACATGGAATGGTTAGTTTGGCAAAAATAAATATCAACACTACCACCAAAAACCTAGGTTTCAAAAAGAAATACAAGAAGCATTCCAAAATGTTAAAAATTTTTCATTTGTCTACTTTCTAAATGCTCTTTAAAATACTTATGTCATCATAATTTTGAAGTTTAAAAGTAAAGAAATAGTTCTCCTAGTTAATATACTGCCTTAAAGTTACTCTGGCTCACAAACAGAACAAATCAAAGCATGACTTGACAGCCGTCAAATTACAGGAAATTGAAGCTAAATGAAATTGGACACCTCACCTCATCTAAACTCCTTACTTTATAAGAAGGAAAAGCCTCACAAAATGTTGAGGTCATTTAGCTTAAAGTCATCAGGTGAGTTAGAGATAATCTGAGAACACCACTTTTTTTCTCTTTGTTACTATTCTCTCATGAAATTTTGCCTGAAAACAGGTCTACTAAAGATAGAAGAATTTGTAATGAAGATGAATATATATCATTGTCTTTCTGCTTAGGGTTGTTCAATATTTTCCCATTGATAATATATAAAATCCTACCTACTTTGACCTCCTATCATTGCCTTTCTGCTTAGGGTTGTTCAATATTTTCCCATTGATAATATATAAAATCCTACCTACTTTGACCCCCTATCATTGCCTTTCTGCTTAGGGTTGTTCAATATTTTCCCATTGATAATATATAAAATCCTACCTACTTTGACCTCCTCTCCCACCATTTCCTTGCTATCTCCTAGAACTTCATTCTTGACTCCAAAGCTGCACCCTCCTGCATCAGTTTCTTTTGTTTGAAATCTTCAGCCCTTCATAAATTTCATCCACCAAACTCCTATTTATCCTTTAACTCCCTATTATTTTTTCTTACACTGCCACATTTTCCTTCATTAGCACATATCCAATTTAAAGTTATATAGTTTGAGTTTTTGCTTGACTTTCTGTTTCTCCATTAAAGCATAAGCTCCACAAAAGCAAGTATCATGTCTGATTTAACAGGGTATATTCTATTCTTATAAGAGTGCTGCCACGTAAGTGTCAATGAATGTTTGTGAAATAAATGAAGGACTAAAGGAGTGACTGAACAAATAAAAATAAGTTCTCTGTGTGTATTGTATGTGTGAATAAGATTTTGAGTTTGGCCAAGGCAGTTAATCACATATTAACAACTCATTAAAGTTTATTGCTATGAGGTACACAATTGGTTCAACACCAAATTCTAAGATGAAACAAGGTTTGTGTTCAGAAATATAGTGTCACTTTTTCTAATATCAGTTGCCCTCCAACTATCAGCATGACACATGCAAACCATTGATACGTGTTTTTCTGTTTTTTTTTTTGTATTGAAGATACAACATGAAGGAAAATTATTGTATTTCTAATAGGAAGTCCTGTTCTAAATGACAACAAATCTGAGCGTGAACACATTTGTTTAAAAGAGAGAGATTAAAAAGATGAGATTCTGTTTGTACAGTATATAACTGAAGAGAGTTGTATCTAGCAATTTGACAAGAAAGGTGAAACAGAACATTAACCTGAGCACACAAGTTCAGCTAATGATCTGGGATGGGGAGTTGTGGGTAGAGAGGAGGACAAAGACGAAAGACAACCGTTTACCCCAAGTTACTCTCCAAAGATGAGAAAAAGCCCTCTTAGTAATGTCTTTCAAAATCTAACTACTTTCAAGAACACATCGATAAGATACAGAGAGATAACAATCAAGTTGGACAGTAACTTAAAAGTCAGATGTCTTTTTAAGCATAAGTAACTTAGAACTGTAAAGTAAAAAACACTAAATGTCATTGACTTTAAAGTGGATACTGAAGAAAAAGAAAACCCTTCTGTTAAAAACTAGACTACATGCAGTAACTTATGTAGAAAACTTAGCATAAATATTTATACAAAATTGCCCTACCCTATTTTATTAAAGTATGACATTATAAATTAAGAGAAAATCATTTTAAAAATGAGTTATATTTTAGGCCTTTTTTCTCAAAATGAGTTTCATAAATTGATATGGTTATTAGCATAGGAATTTCAATAATAGGAACAAAGAAACCAAAAGAAAATGTGTGTGTGTGTATGTATACAATTACCTGGCATTCCAACTTCAACATGTTTAAAAATATTTCAGTAAAAAATGTTAGATTTATTTTAAGGTAGTTTGTAAGATATTTATTAGGTTTATTTGTAGGCCTTGCACACTAAGTTAAGCAACACTATCATAAAATAAATTATTTAATAATGAAACAGAAACTCAAAGCTTCATATTATAATTAAATAAACTCTAAAGTATCTAGTAACTTCAACTGTATCCCTAAAATAACATCAGGTCTACAGTGTGTATCAACTTGCCCAGAGAAAACGCAACAATGAAAGAAAGAAAGAGATATCTATTTTTTCATAAAAGATCAACACACTTTGTCCAATTTTTTTGTCCAACTGCTATCAAGTGGGCCAACGCTAATGGCAAATAAAAGAGCTGCCATTCAACATGCATTCTAGTAGTGAATATTAACTGACTACTATGTGAAAGCAGTGTTCGTTGAACAAATAAAAGAATCTTTGCCTGCGTGACGCTTATATTTTGGTCACTTTACATTTTACTGGAGGAAACGTGAAGAATAGAATACCAGCAATATTAACAACATTATCCCACTAGAAGGTCTCCAGTGACTGATACTTTCAGACTCATGTCAATGACCCTATATGATCTTTATATTCCAAGGAGCATGGCAATGGATTTTAACATTTCCAAATTAAAAGGTAATGGTAAAGTAATGATAACCAACACAAAAATGACTCCCTGGAAACGACAGCAACTCATTTCAAATGGCTTTGGAATGCCATTAGGACAGTACCTTTTTCTTTGTAATGCAAAAGTCTCACAATCCAGAGAGCAGGTCTTGTGAATTTTGTGAATTTTGATGAGAGGTAAGGCATTACAGAAAGACCCAAAAGTCATGCTCCAGATTCCGGCAATATAGCTAGTAGGACAGACACAGAGTACATAGTTTTACTACTGATCACAGTGATTTAGAGATTGGAACCCATAGTTCTGTGAGATCAGGCATCACTTCAAGATAAATTTACATTTTTAATAAATGCAAACTTTGGCTCAGCTAAACAAGGTACCTTGGGCTATATTAACTGTAGATAGATAAATTTGGCGTAATTAACCCTTGCACAGTCTAAACATACCATGTGCCAAAAATGATGTAAAGCACTGAATATGTGAGATAAAGTATGATGAATTCCATTGACAAATACAGGCAATAGCTTCCATTTAATTGAGAAGAAACCGTATACCTAGCACAAGTCTTTTTCTGTGCATTAACTTTTCATAATACAACTATATGAAGTATATAGTATAAAATAGTATATGAAACTATTTTATATATAAATACAGGTGTTTCCAAAGGTTAAGAAAGGGCACGGTGAGAGTGAGAAGCACAGTCTGGGTGGGCAGGACAATCTAGTTGTCTATCTGTGCTTTAAACTCCAATAAACATCATCTCCCACACCACGGCATCTAACTCAGAGTCACATTTCAATTGCCAGCAAATGGAAGCCTCATAAACCCAAAATGTGAACGGCAATGAAGTTCATAGAGCACGCTTTGAGTGCACAGAGTATCTTTGCAAACATTATCTTTTTTTATTACACTTTATGTTTTAGGGTACATGTGCACAACGTGGAGGTTTGTTACAGATGTATACATGTGCCATGTAGGTGTGCTGCACCCATTAACTCATCATTTAACATTAGGTATATCTCCTATTGCTATCCCTTCCCCTCCCCCCAAACATTATCTTTTAAGACTTTCACAATCACGCCATGAGATTATTCCCATATCAAAAAGTAGGAAATGAAAGCCTGGAAAGAAGTTATATTGACATTAAACTGCTCTCAAACCCAAGTGTACAAATGATTCTTCTTGCAAAGAAATTCATATTCTACACAAAGTTCTATTTCAAAATGAATTCTGGAATTCAATTAAACACTCATCTGGAAAACGAGAGCTTAAGTGGAAATTCCTCACTGGTATTCAAGCAAATAAATTAAATAATGATATTAAACCTACATCTAATCTCTTATTATTACATATTCAAAGTTTGCTATACAGCTACCACTAAGTTATACATTTCCAGTGACACAAACCATAAAATGAATTTGTTTCTATTGGTACTAGCAAAAAAAAAAAAAAAAACCTGCGTAGACAGCAAAAGGGTCAATCTACTAATTTATCTTCTAATAACTTTCCACCCAGGAGCATTCGTCCCTCTCATTAGACAGTTGTTCTATGCTTCTTTTTTTCACATTCTAATTGCCTCACCTGAACCAAAAAAAGAATGTGGATCTAGGATCAATACCTTTTGAAAAGTCATTTATTTCATTATATTATTTTTTCATATATCTGCATTATTGCATAGAATACCTGATTGGTCTTATGCTAAGTTTTTCATGTAACATTACCTCTGCAAGATGTTAATAAGTATCCTTCCAAAAATGTTTGAAAAATCTTGGGTAAAACATATTACGTAAGTTCCTGTTTTATAGTTTTCCAAGAGTTTTACTATCCTTGGCCAATGACAAAATTCAAAGCAGAGATACAGTACACAACTTTTGTAAAACTTACCTATTTTTCTTATAAGACTGTGGCTTTGTTTTGTTTTGTTTTGAACTTCTTTTCTGTGATGTGACATGAGACTGTGTGTTGAGTTAGGGGTGGGGACATACATTAACAGAGGTTTAGGAACTGCTTTGCTAAAGCAAGTTTGAGGAGAAAATGGGGAGACTAATACAAGATTTTCCTTTAAGCAGTGGGAGTTGAAGGGGTAGGTGGTTTTTGGAGAAAGAAGAGACCCATTCATGGCACAGGCTTCTTTATGTTTCTGCTCTGTGTGATACTTAATGAGGATACAGACATTCACTTCCTCTATTTCCCACCCCTGGCCGGGGGTAACCCAAAGGTACCTGATAAAGACACAGCCTTATAGCTGTATCAAGTATCCCTGAGTGTGTTAGGACTGGAGAGGCCTAAGGAATAAAAAACATACATGCATTAAATGGAACAAATACAGAGAAGAAGAAAACTCAGACATGGTACATTAATTGTGTACCTTTCCTTACAACCCAGCACATCACAGGGTACATGACCTGCTTCCTTTTGACCTGCTTCCTTTATGTTCACTGCATGAACAGGGAAGGGGGTTGGGGTACACGTGGGAGATAATTGTGTTTACTATGTACCTGGTATTAATACATCTATAGAGACAATTGGAATGACTATACTGGAGAAACAGCAAGAGAAGAACTGAAAAGGCTAAAACAAATACTTGGTTCTCTAAAAAATACTCCAAAGGATTTCTCATGTCTGACAAATTACATTTTAGTCTAATAGTAATAAGTGACCAAAACTAAGGTGATTTGATAAATATCATAAGGTATTTTATTGTGAAATTGATATCTATACGTATTGCTTATAAAGCTCAGTAATCTGTTCTTGAATTGAGAAATTACTGAGACAACATCAAAAGCTGTCATTTTTGTTTCTATGTTGTCGTTGTTATTGTTTGTGAGGTCAGAGCTTCTAAACTTTATGACTGTTTGAAAGGGGCCTATATAGACCTTGCCTGAATATTAAGTCATGTGAAATGATAAAAAGCTTTCTGATTTATTGGGTTAGACAAAGAAAAAATTGAGAAATTGAGCATCATTAAAATTAAAGACTTTTGTTATTAAAACTGTGCTTAGAATGAAAACAAAAGCCACAGGTTGGGAGAAAATTTTTTCAAAACATATTCAAAACATTTTCAAAACATATCAGATAAATTACTGGTATTTAAAGTATACAGAGAACTCGAAAATAAGAAAGAAAACAACTCATTTAAAAAATAGTCCAAAGGTCTAAATACAGCTGTCAAATGGGGATTTTGAAGTTACTAGTCATGTATCATTAGGGAACTGCAAGTCACAGCAACCGTGAGATATTATTACATGACTATTAAAATGACCAATATCCAAAAGTCTGATGATACCAAAAGCTGGCAAATGTGAGGAGAAACAGGAACTTTTATTCATTGCTTGTGAGAATGCAGAATAGTACAGCTACTTTGGCAGTCAGTTTGGCAGTTTCTTATAAAACTAAACATACTCCTACCACACAACCCAGCAATTACATTCCCGGTATTTACTTAAAGGATTTGAAAACTTACATGCACACAAAAGCCTTCTTCCCATGAATGTTACAGGAGCCTTATTCATGATCACTAAAATCGAAATGTCCTTCAGGAAGTGAATGGAAAAATAAACTGTGGTATATCCAGGCAATGGAATAGTATTCTGTCAAGCTACAGAAGACACACAGGAACCTTTAAATGCATATTGCCAAGTGAAAGAAGCCAGCCTGAAAAGTCTACATACCGTATGATTCAACTACATGACCTTCTGGAGAAAGCAAAACTATGGAGACAGTAAAGAGATCAGTGGCTATTAGGGATTTGGAGGAGATTTGTGCAGTCTAAACATGTCATGTGCCAACAATGACGTAAAGATATGTGAGATAAAGTATGACGAATTCTATTGACAAACACACGCAATGGCTTCCATTTAACTGAGAAGAAACCATATACCTAGCACAAGTCTTTTTCTGTGCATTAACTTTTTGTAATACACCTATATGAAGTTATAGCCTATTTTATATATGAATAAAAGCATTTCCAAAGGTTAAGAAAGGGCACAGTGAGAGTGAGAAGCACAGTCTGGGTAGGCAGGTCAATCTAGTTTTCTATCTGTGCTTTAAACTGCTATAACCATCAACTCAATCTACTAATTTATCTTCTACATAAATTAGTAGAGGAAACGATGAACGGATGGAGCAAGGAAGAATTTTAGGAGAGTGAATCCATTATTCTGTATGACACTGTAATGAGGATTATTTGTCATTACACATTTGACAAAACCTACAGAATTCATAAGACAAGGAGTAAACTCTAATACAAACTACATACTTTAGTCAATAGTAATGTACCAATATTGACTCATCAACTATAACAAATGTACCACACTATTGCAAGATGTTAAAAATCGGGGAAATTGGGGTAGAGGCTGAGGATGACGTGTGAATGCTTATTCACTTCTTTCTACAAACCTAAAATTGCTTTTAAAGAGTCAATAAAAATTAAAACAAGGCAGGGTTTTCATGCAA
Organism: Symphalangus syndactylus; assembly: GCF_028878055.3. Taxonomy (NCBI): domain Eukaryota; kingdom Metazoa; phylum Chordata; class Mammalia; order Primates; family Hylobatidae; genus Symphalangus; species Symphalangus syndactylus. The sequence goes on from NC_072439.2 coordinate 106,046,133, forward strand.
TGGAAAAAAACACACAACTTTAGTAAGTGACTCATAATTATGCTTATGCCACTTTGCTAGATTACACTTCATTAATAAATATAGTTTCATTCTTTATGTTATAAAGCAGAATAAAGTCAGATATCTAGAGAAATTGATTTTAATGATTAGAGTAAAAGCATTTTCACCTCCAACGTCAGAATGAGTTCTTCAGAATCAGTCCATTTTATAGTTAAATCAATCATTGATTTTAAAAAAATATTGAGAAAAACTTTAACTTCACTTTTTCCATCAAACTCAATGTCATGACAGCATTGTCATTTCAATCTAGGATTAAAACCTATTTCTGGACCCAGTGGACTTACTGTGATAGATTCTGAAAATGTCAGACGTTAAAGTCCAGTCTTTGATCTGCTGTCCTCTGCAGTTATCAAAAGGTCAGTTTATCCTGCTTCTTTTCTCTCTTTTTCATATATCTTGCACTTCAGCTTAATATTAGTATTAAGCTAAATTTCTTATTTTATTTTGATTGATAAAGGAAAACAGATTGTTTCAATACAGTTACTGAGAATAAGCAGCAAAACGTACTTATAAAGTACACAAGAGAGCTATAAGATAAAAATTTGTTCAAAAAAAGATTTGGAAATTTTTATTGCATGAATGTTCAAATGGAAAGGAAAACTTTCTGGATTCTTTTTCCACCACACAGGAGTAGCAGCACTAAAGTAGTGAATAATGTCCGTTCAATTGGTAGTTTTCATGTATTTCTGATATCAGAAATGGACTGTTAGTAACTAGTTTTAAAAGCAGAGCATTTTTGTGCATGGCATTCCCCTGAATTCCAAAGCCCAAACTTAACTTAGGCTAATTTCTCTCTGCTGGGAGCCCCATTAATTTCTCATAGATAACATTTCATATATATGCGGCATTCTGATGATGTAAAGGAATTCACACCTTATGGGCCTACAAGCCAAATTTAATCAATGGCTTGCTTCATATGGCTGAGAGCTAAAAATTGTTTTGGCATTTTGGAAGTGTTTAAAGAAGGAGAAGGAAGGGGAGAAGAAGAATGAGTAGATGAAGGAGAGACAGAGACTACATATGGCCAGCAAAGCCTATAATATTTACTGTCTAGTTCTTTACACAAAGAACTTTTCCAATCTTGAACAAAACACACACATTTTCGTTATGCCAAAAAAGGACTACAATAAGTCTTCACTTAACATCATTGACAGGTGCTTGAAAACTGGTCATAGGTATATATATTTATGGTCACGTGATGTTTTGATACACGCATACGGAGGGATAAATTGGGGATGGTTAATTGGTACAAAAATACAGTCAGCGAAACCCATTTTACCATAGGTTGACATCAAAAGAGTTCAGCTTCTATGGCTTTTGGTAACTAAAACGTCAACAAACTTGTAAATAAAGATCAAAACACTTCTAATATTAAATGCTGAAATAAATTTCAGCTATTCATACGTTTAAGATTAATAAAAGCTAGTAAAATCATTATTTACCTACTTATTTCAGTTTAGGGTTGCAGTTGACCGCAGCCTATCCTGTCAGCTCAGGACGCAATGTGGGAACCAGCCCTGGACAGGGTGCCGTCGCATTGCAGGTGCACTCACACATACCCACAGTTACTCAGACTGGGACCACATAGACACGTCAATCAACCTCACATGCACAGCCTTGGGAAGTGAGAGGAAACTGGAGCATCCAGAGAATATCAATGCAGACATGGGGAGAATACATAAGCTCTACACAGACAATGAACCCCAATTGGAATCAATTTGTTTTTTCTCATCAACATCATAATGAAATGACATTGAATGAAACGTCGTTATTCAAAGACCTGTTGTACTCAGTTCTAAACATTTCAGAATTAAGAGATCTACACACATCCTCTTCTATATAATGGAGTGGGTCTCTTAAAATTTCCTGGCAACATACTCTTAGCCTGCCTAGGAAACACTTTAGAATACAACTGCATTATAATAAATTTTCATATTCTATTCATATCTTCATATTTCTCCCTCTACTTATTAAGGTATAGTCTTGTATATGTAATCCTTCAGTTCCTGAACAAGGTGAACATATGATCTCATGATGTGTGTTTTAATTTCTTAACTTTGTTGAGATTTGGGAATGTGAGGATGATGGAAAGGAAAGAAAGGAATTCAGCAGCTATAAAAGAAATCTGACCTTTAATTTTTTTATTGAATTTGTTTCTTGTTTTATTTTTCCTTCCTTTGCACAAATGAGAACTTCTAGTTTTACAAAGGGTACCATCAACTTTAGGACAAAAATTTGTATTTGTGGCATAACACAAGTTGGAGACACAATGATTTAGAGATTGCATATCAATTTTATCAAATAAATGTGATAAAGTAGGTGATATGCACACACACACACATTTGTAGTGACAAAACCATTGACACAGATACCCAGATGGCACTTAATGTACTTTCAGCCTTAAATTCTTTCTCAAGGACAAGCCATTTGTTTGCAAATGATTTAGCATTCAAAAATGATTAAACACGGGAAAAAATGCATTGCACATAAAGTTCAGATTACAAGTGAATTAAAGTCACACTAATATAACTATAATTTATAATGAATTCAAATGGCTTTCAGAAGGGTCATCTGTGGAAGGTGAAGAGCAATCTGAATTTATTTTTCTGGTAACTGGTCACAGCAATGTTTTCTAGACTAGTGAGTGAGTGCTCATACAGCACCATGTGTGTTCAACAACACATAAAGTTGGATGACAAAATCTACTTTAGTGAGAAGGTAGCTATTTCCAGGGGCACCAATAGTAATGTCAGTTTTCAGTCTTGGGTTTGCTTTTGTTTGTTTACAAGGCGATGAAATGTTTAAGGAAAAAATAAATTCTACCAATCCATGTTGAGTGAACATTTCAATCCTTGTAAAGACCAAAGTCAGCTGCCACCATGCCATGCAAACCTTATAGTACATGACATGTTAAATCGGTAACCTCGAAAGGGACTTCTGAGAAGCTATGAGTAAAAGGCACACACAAAATGCCTCTGAGATGAATTCACAAATGAAATGGAAAAGGATAACTGTGTACATTCAAGAAGAATAGTAATTAACAGAAAACAAGAACACTTCTAAATTGAAAGAATCCCTAAAGTAAAAGAAGACCAAAGAAAAAGAAATAAAGATGAGAAGTGAAATGAGGCGGAAATGGTGAGCGACAAGGAGATACACTGAGAAAAAAAGTAGCTAAAGTTAGTGTGTTATTATTTCAGCAAAATTAAGTATATCAATACTGAGAAATATGACTTGAAATGGATTCAGTACCTCAAGCAGAAACATAAACAAATAACATCTGGGTTTTTCTTTTGATAACCAGTATTTTAAATACAAAAATCTAAAAATTTTATCTTTGTGTAAGAGTTACACATTTATCATACCAATCAATAACAAAAAGGCGCTATAAATACTGTATGGAAATAAATGTCCTAACAGATGTTAACCAGACATCAGTCTTCACCGGTAAGGATTAGATTTGAAGGTGTTTGCAGATAATTAAAACTTGTTTTTATAACATAACTTAGCAGCTAAGTAGTATAATGAAAATGGGATATTCAAATTATAAGATATAAAATATTAAAGATAGAAGAACATGTTTATTTTTTCAATATAAATATTGTTACAGCTCAGAGAAACAGTATGAAATCTCAGGGCTCATGAAAGGCCACATTCTAGAGATAGTGATTGACAGGTATGGTAATTCCCCTACAGCGTGGTGCCTGTTGTCATGGAGTAGCATGTCTCCTACAGGGTACTACCAGCAGGTTCATGTAGGAAGAGCCGATAGTCCATGTGAGAAACCCCGGAAGGCTAAAGATAGAAGGAAATATTTGTGCCACGTTGAAGAGCAAGTTCATCAGGTGAATTGGCATGTGGCTAGGGTACAACTTCCCATACATATATAAATAATGAAACACACAAAAAATTATCAGAAAAGTATTTTATTATTATTAGAGTCACGATTAGCACTCTCCTCATCAGGAGAGTTTTAGGTTTTTTTCTAGCCCTACTCTATACTTTTTAAACACAGTCTCCAAGCTTCAAAATAAAAGTTTCTTATTTTTAATTCAAATCTCAATTAAAATAAAACAAAAACCGAAAATGTAGAAGTTCCTTATTTTGACCATCTATATATCATACACAACAAAAAGACTGATAAAATTCCACTAAACACAACAGCTAGATCCGTATTCCCGTTACTGCTTAAGCCCATTCCAATAAGGATTTTATACCAAATCTGCCCTTGCCAAGGCTACCTGGGGCCTTCATTTTATTATTTGCAATGGACAATTTTAACTTCACATCCATGTTGGCTTCCTTACATCCTAGATGCACATACAGCCAGATTTTTTCCCATCAGATGTGATTTGATCCTCCAAATTCGGAATGCCTTGATGACCTCCTCTTTATCTAAAGATCACTTTAAAAAGCCTGAAGTATTTGGCTCTTCCCTAAATCTTTGGCCAGATGTAATGTCATCCTCCCATTGGCTTTCTTTGTCCAAACTACATTAGCCTTATCTCAGATCTTCAAACAAGTTATATTTCCTGCCTAAGATCTTTCTATGAGTGAGTGAAAGGTGTGACGAAGATAGTTCCTCTTTGCCCCCAAAGGTTTCATTGATCACGCTGATAATGAATTTACTGTTATTTTAATCTCTTACTGTTATACTCAGGCTTAAATTCTCTACCCTACACACTTCAGTTGACATAATTTTAATTTCCACTGTGATGCTTCTCTCTCTTCTGTCAACACTCTCTCCTCACAGGGTTTCATCCAGATCAGGAGTCAGTAACATTTTTGACAAAGAGCCAGATAGTAAATATTGCAGGCTTTGTGTTGCCAATAGGCAAATTTATGGAACTTTCCCTGCTGAAAAATTTCCCTGTATTTTACATTTTAGACTTATAAATGCCACACGTACTTATAACTCATGAGCCATACAAAAATAGGTGGCAGACCAGATCTGGCTCATGGGCTATAATAGTTTTCCAACCCCTCACCTAGATTCATGACTTTAGGCATGCTCTATAGGCTACGATGATCTAACTCACATCTCTAGCCAAGTCAACTTGTCAGTGCCTACTTGATGTCTCCACTTGGATTCTAACTAGCGTCTTAATTTAAGATTAAAAAATGTAAAATCAATCACACATACGCACCTACCCACACCTCTGTCACTTGCAAACTGCCTCATGTCATCAAGACTTTGCCATATCACTAAAAGTGACCATAATCCCCCATGTCCCTAAATCCAAATACCTTGATATAATTCTTGCTCAGTAAATTCAATCATCTTCAAATCAACTTCCAATCTCAACTGATTTTCTCCAACTTTATTGCTACACTCATAATCCCAACTACCATCATCCTTCAACTGGACAGGTGCAATAGTCAGCTAAATGAACCCCCTTCCTTCACTAGTGTACCCTTCCACAATAGTACACCCTCCTAAGAGCTAACCTCATCGTATCACACATCCATCATACACTTTTCAATGTAGTTAATTTATATTCACATTTTGATATAAGATCTAGATTTGGTCCCTGAGAACACTCATGTAATCTCTCTCCATGCTCTTCCTTCATGGACATTCCAGCCAAACCGGCCTTCTTTTCTTTGTAAGAAACTATCAAGCTCTCTTTTTAAATTACAGAATCTTTATATCTGCCCTTCTTTCTGCTCAGAGCACCCCAGATCTTCAAAGTACCTTCCTCTTTGTCTTCACTCAACTCTCAAATGAAATATTACCTCCTCAGAGAGAAAAATGCTCTGAAATACCTACAGCCAGATCAGTGCCTTCCTCCTTGACAGTTTTACTCAGCCATGTTATCACATGTAATCTTCTTCGTAGTAGTGTACTTTATAGCCCTTCACACCATTGCTTTTTTTAGGTATTTGTATGTCTTCCTCCTCTTTCCCTCCTCACTACAGTATAGCCAATTGTGTCTTTGCCTTCTTCACTGCTATATCCCCTAGTGCCTGGTAGGCTTTCTATAAACAGCCATTTATTGACTTATTGACTACATGTATATGCTAATCCTTTTTACTAATTGTTGTTACACTATAAATTTCTCTTCTCCCTCTCTTCGCTTCCCTCTTCTCATGTCCCTTGATGCTTCCTACTCAATATTAACATGGACATCATTTTGTGTCTTCAGCATTTCTCTTTTCATTATATTATGATAGGTTAATTTTCCTAAGAAAACACTATTTTGACAAAAGCAAAGCATTAAAGTAAAGCAGCATAGGATCAATTTTTTCCTATTGAAAAGGAAACACCATCTTTCCGAGAAGACAATTCCACCAGGAAACAAAACAAACACACACATTTCCGGTAAGTCCTAGTTCCCAAGACTTGAAGCCAGTATGTTTTTCCACTTTCAAGTATCCTTGACTGTAGAGATAAAAGGTATCCACTTAGAGATATTAACTCATTACCACTGCCTAAATTTGGTTTCCAGAAACACAACTTAATATGACATCAATGGATGTGATAATCATTTGAAAGTAGCTTTATCAAAATCATCCAACAGAACAAGTTACTTTCCTAATTAGCATCCTCGGTTAAATACCTAAATCTGATGAATAATAAGTTATGCATTATGCTAAATTGCATTGGCTCACTATCTTAGAATGCTTTCAAACTAATTAAAAATGAGATATTCAGTGATGAGAAACATAAAAACATAAAAACCTATTTCAATCAGTTTAAATTAGAATTTAACATTTCTTCAATATGCTCTTTTGTAGTCAATTGCAAGAGTAATAAAGCAAAATTATTGAGTCTATAATAGTGACCGTTCAAAATTCATAGTGAATTATTAAAAAGAAAACTAAGGTCCCTGCCAACTTTCCACCTCACTTCAAAGCATAGCCAAGGTCATTACAACAGCAAGTAAAAGACTCCACACAATTCCCACTTCTTCGCCTCTATTCTGTTACTTCTGGAATCTTCTACTACTCCAAATTGTGTGTTTGCTCCAGACTCAGCAGTTCTCACCACCTTGTTCTTCCAATTGCCATCTTCTCTGTGCGTCCTTTCTTGACTACCCAGTTAAAAATTATCCTATCAAAATTATCTGATCCCCATCCAGGATTACTTTTCACCATCTAACTTACGATACTTTGCATATTTATGTGGCTCATTGTCTGTTATCTGTCTCCCTAAGTTAGAATGCGAGCTTCATGATGGCAGAGTTTTGGTCAATTTCCTTCACTCAATAATTCCTGACCCAAAGTAAACACTTCATAAGTATTTTTTGAATATACTAATATATAGTCCGAATTATCAAGGAACTTATAAATAAATAAAGACACAACCCAGCATATAGTGCAGCTTGAGAAATATTGATAGTGTGGTACAGGAGGAGGTATGTAAACTATGAGAAGCAACAGTTAAATAAGAAGCAATCCAGAAAGACACACAGTGTGGGTGACATCTGAGTTAAAGGACAGAAGGTAAGAAGATAACCAGATGGAGAAAAGAGAGGAAGATCTTACAAACAAGCATCAGAAGTTACCATAAGAAAAGCAAGTACAAAATCATCAGAAGAAAAACAATTGCATCCCAGTTATTACCACAAACATAATTAACTATGAAAACCCAGAACAGTTCATGCTTTGATAATGCTAAAGTTGATACGTAGATTAAGATGTGATATAACAATCTGCAAATCTTAGTTTTCAGAAAACCTTTTTAGGCAAGATATGATGATTTAAGGAAGAAAAGTTGCTGATGGATGAGGCATGTTGTCCCTTAAAGACAAACACTATGAAGACTGCGTACAGCCTTTATAATGGAAAGGTGCCACGTTTTTTCTTTTTTAAGTCCTTGGAATCTCAGTTGGCAACTTTGAAATTCATGTGTAATTCATGAGTTTTTTAAAAGAAATGTAATAAGTAACACAAGTGATTCTAGAGCTTGTCTTTAGGCTGAGGTAGATATTGGCATTATAAATTGAAGTGCTAGAAAGGAACAATAAGAATTAAGAATAAGCAGTAATTTCTGCCAAGATCTGTGGCACCCAGTCTCACACATAAGGCTTTTTGGAATCTCTTGGTTTCCAAGGTTCAGGCTCTCATACTTTAGTTTGTACATAAAGGACTTAAGTTATTCTTAAAGCACAGTTTTAGCACTTCACACCAGGAGATGGTTATGAGACTGATCACAGGATAAAGTGAAATAGGATGTGTGCCTACTTGTAGAAGGAACCTCGTTCCTTTTGCCATTCTATTCCTACTTTTCTGGCAGGAAAGTCCTAGAAAAAATTTCATATACAGATTAATTTTAAACAATTTACATTATATTTTACTATTATTAGCTTCTAGAATATCTTAGCTTAGGCTGGCCCTGGTGGCTCACACTTGAAATCCCAGCATTTTGGGAGGCTGAATTGGGCGGATCAACTGAAGTCAGGAGTTTGAGACTAGCCTAGCCAACATGGTCAAACCTAGTCTCTACTAAAAATCCAAAAATTAGCCGGGTGTGGTGATGCGTACCTGTAATCCCAGCTACGCAGGAGGCTGAGGCAGGAGAACCATTGAGCCTGGGAGGTGGAGGCCGCAGTGAGCCAAGATTGTGTCACTGCACTCCAGCCTGGGCAACAGAGCAAGACTCTGTCTCACAAAAACAAAAAACAAACAAACAAAAAAAGAGTATCTTAGCTTATATATTTCTCCCATCTGATCCTACCACTTTACTTCTTTTTTCCTGTTTGTACCAATTATTTCTATTCCTCTTTACATATAGGCAGAAAGATAAGACTAAAATGTGTCATAGACAATGACATCTAGTAAATTGACATATTCTTCATGTTTAATTCCACAACAGATTTCAAATACAACCAAAATCTCCAAATAAAATCTTAATTCTAAATTGAGTGCTTGTACAGTCTTCAAATATGTTCAAATAGAACATCAAAGCTCAATAAAAATAGTTATATCACTTGGGATGGTGTTTAAAATATTTTTTCCTAAATAAATTCAGCTTCAGAGGATGAGAAAACCTTCGTTAGGAGATGTTTTAAAGAACAAATTAAGTTAAATGTGAAGGAAATCATACTTTATTTTGTTGAATAGTAAGATTTTTTTGTTGCTATTGTGAATTAATGCCATCCAAATATTGATTCAATTTAGTAAATGAAAAAAGTCTAAATTATCAACTTCTTTCCTTATAAAAATGAAATATGCTATAACTTGCATTTTTTCCATGGCAATGACCCTGATGATCAGTGAGGTTAAAACCTAAAAACATTTAAAATCATCTAATCTAAATTATAAAAAATAAATCCCTTTCTTCAGAAAAAATAATTTTTTAAGGAAGCACTCAAAAACCAATCTCTACTAGTAGATATACAGCATACACATCTCTTACTATCTCCCATGCAGACTGCATAAAAAGGCTTGCTGGCTACTTTTAAGAAAACAACATTCAGATGTCCGGAACGTATCTGAAATGCATGATTAATCTACACAGATAATTTTCTCAAGAAACCAAATTTTGAAGACAAGTAATTCAAAAGTCTATTGTCTATAAAGTAAATCCGCTGGTATTCTTAAACTGCTGTAATCCTTTCTCTGTTTACCTTATAGTGTGCACCTCTCAAGCTATGGGAATGCATGTCTTCTCTAAGAATAGCTGACTTCTTTTGTAGGAAAAAGCTGTTGGAAATGACTGTTAGGATTTCAAATGTTTGGGAGTGTGTATTCATGTGGGTTTTACGTGTTGAATATTTGCATTTATAATTTTAAGATGCTTAAATCAAAAACTAAAATGACCTATGCAACATAATTCTGCCATAGGATAAATTAAATTCAATTAAATGTTCCCATACAAATTATTATCTACCACAATGTAAAAATATTTATATATCACAAAGATGTAAGAAACACTGACTTCTATTATACAGCAGAGTTCAATTTCACTACTACTTAGCTTGATGATATTTTAAGGTCATGTCTCTTGGAATACACATTCAATATTCATTGCCAAGTGTCTGAGCTCACCTCTCTTGAAGCAATATTCAATTATCAAATGAAAATAATTTACCAAGCAACCTCACAAAACACAAACTCTAGGTAGCATCAAGGTTTTTCAAAGTGATTATTCCTTACTGGTCGAGATCCTAAGATATTAAAACTCATAGATCACATGATCTGAGATTTTCTAATTGAAAAGCTGTAGCTGTAAACCTTTCATTCAAAGTCGGATACTACCTTCAGCTGTCAAAAGAATTATGCAATCACTTAAACTTCTGGAATGAAAGAGAAAATGAAGGGAACAATAAAAGTAACTGAAATGCACTGAGAAATGAACATAAGGAACCAAATGGAGGCAAAGACAGAGAGAGAGAGAGAGAGGGCTGTTTATCTAACCTTCCCTTCTTGAGTGGGTTTTCTCTGATATCTCTAGAGAACAACTGGATGGGTAACAATGAAATACAAAACACAAGATACTGTCTTCCTATAATTACTTGTAATGATTCCAGGATGGCATAATTTGAGAACCTGCTAAATAGGACAACAAAGTGATCTGCTTTTCCAAAATTTTGCCCCTTACCTTATATATTATTTCATGGTGAAGATCAATAAAACTGAAAATTGGAATTGCCAGATATTATCAGATTTTATTTTTTGAATGCTTAACAGCTGACCCAAAATCTGGTCATAAAAATGGAAGTTAAATTAAATTGTCCTCAAAATTTAAGTTTGCTACATTTGTAAGAACCACTTGCTTCTTCAAAATCTCAAACTTTCTCATATCTAGCAGCAAATTGAAATTAGGAATTTAAGCATGTAAATTCATCATGGAAACCAAATTGATTAAAATTTTCTGTGTATTCATGATAATGTTTAAAATTTTTGCTACATTTAAACCCTAAGTTAGTTACAAAAACCCTAAAATTATGCTTGTTTAAAAACTTGGGCTAACTTGCTTTTGAAAACATACTGACATATTCGTTCCATTCTTCTTATAATTATTTTTTTGTCACTCCCAAACAGCACACCATTGTATATATCCCCAAAACGGCACTTCTTTGTTAAAGCCATTAGGACAGAAATATTTTTGAGCCAGATGCAATGGCTCATGCCTGTAATCTCAGTACTTTGGGAGGCCTAGGTTAGAGGACTGCTTGAGGATAGGAGTTTTTGACCTGCCTGGGCAACATAGCAAGACCCAGTCTTTACAAATGAAATGAAAATAAAATATAAAATAAACTGGCTGGACAAAGTAGTGCACACCTGTGGTCATAGCTACCAGGAGGCTGAGATGAGAGGACCATATGAACCCAGGAGTTTGGGGCTGAGAATGAGCTATGACTGCACCACTGCACTTCAGCCAGAACTATGGGTTGGTGAGTTAGAAATAAGTTCTCAGTTCTGAATATAATAACTGCTCCTGGCACTCCCCAGAATGAGCTGGGTTTTCTTTTGCCTCTCTATAGTCCCTCTTCCTCAGGAAATACCCCCATGGTTCTGCCCGCTGTGCTATTAATTACACCAATGCTTATTATATGTCAGTTCAGTTTTATCTAGATTCTCCCAAAGTCAGTGCTGAACTTAGTTGTTTGAAAATGTATATATTGTAATAGTTACCAAAAAGACCAAATACAGCTAGATATTTATGCTATTTGTTTTATTTCCATCGTAGGTATATTTCCTTTTAAAATTCATATATATCTTTCTCTAAGGATTGTCTCCGTTTTCAGATGTTAAGCACTTTCTCATGCACACACCACCTAAGCAGCAAAGACAGAGTCCACGTCAGGGAATGTCACATTCAGTATAAGTACCTATCATTCTGTAACTCAGAAGTAGGAAAATGGATGTCCTCAAGCAGATGCTTTTCTTGACAGATACAAAAATTTGACAAGGATCACTGACTTACTTCCAACCCACCATTCATCCCTTTTCTCTTATTTTGACCCTAAGGGTCCCAGAGGGATAATGGCACTACATTCCTATTTAGAATTCAGATTTCAGATTGCATTTCTTATATCATTGTTTATAAGTAGTGGTTGCACACAGTCGCGATAATACTACGACATTAATCTACATTCCTCGTTAAATCGATTTTTGTCTTCCGTTTTTGAGCTTAGCTACAATTTCTCACACGGTTTCTCTAGGAAGATTCCCCAATGACTGAAACATTTAGAACATGGTCCATTCACAAATACGACACTGGGATTCCCCAATGACTGAAACATTTAGAACATGGTCCATTCATAAATACGACACTGGGATTCCCCAATGACTGAAACATTTAGAACATGGTCCATTCATAAATACGACACTGGGATTCCCCAATGACTGAAACATTTTGAACATGGTCCATTCATAAATACGACACTGGGATTCCCCAATGACTGAAACATTTAGAACATGGTCCATTCATAAATATGACACTGGGATTCCCCAATGACTGAAACATTTAGAACATGGTCCATTCATAAATATGGCTTTAGGATTCCCCAATGACTGAAACATTTAGAACATGGTCCATTCATAAATATGGCTTTAGGATTCCCCAATGACTGAAACATTTAGAACATGGTCCATTCATAAATATGACATTGGGATTCCCCAATGATTGAAAAATTTAGAACATGGTCTATTCATAAATGTGAAGAGCTTGTGTAGAAAGTATAATTTACTTATCCTATTATGCTTAAGAAATTATGTGAAATAATGTGAAAATAATCTTAAAACATTTGCTTGCATATTTGCTGCAAGAGTCATACTTCATTGATACTTAATCATAATCTTGGACATGGTGGGTCCCAATAACCAATATTTAATGCAAGTCTGTAAACTTAATAGAGAGAAAACCTTATTTATAAATTTTCATGTGTTCTTTTCTTGACAATAAGGAGCTGTGAGATTTGTATTTTAAAAGATACTTAGTAATAAAAACTTTAATTTTTAAAACTTTTATTTTTAAATTCTGCTTAATTGCATAAAAGTTAAAAGGTAATATTTAATATTTAATGAGGCTTATTGAGCTAGATGATGATATGCAGCTTGGGTTATACTTGCAATTATAAGATTTGCTCATTATACCTAAGCAATCTCCTTCACTCAATCTAGCTACCACTAAGGAAGCAAAATTCCCTGAATCATAATATCAAAGCATTCCATTATGTTTTCTATTAAGTTGTTTTGTTCTTTGAATCATTGTCTATTTTAATTTATCCTTTTAGAAAGAAAACAAATTACTTAACTTGCATTTCCCACTAGAAGCTTCACTACAGCTAGACTTGGAATTGATTTCAGGCCATTTTTTAATAAATGATGGTCCCTAGTGAAAGATAGAATACTTGAGCCATCAATATTGAGTAAATAAAAGGGTTTGGGTAAATAAGAGAGAAGATACCTATTTTTCTCAAATATTTTAAATATCTAATAACCTATTCCTCATCTAAAACAAGCCACAATTACTGGAAATGATGGTCAGAGGAAGGTATTAGCAACCCTGTGTAATACTACATGTCATGTTGGATCACTATTACAGAGAAACGGTTGTCATGCTGCATTTTAGTAATTCTACACATCACCAGAGAAATAGACAACTCTTATAGCCACAGAAATCCAACGTAGCTACTGTCTACATATTCTTGTTTTAGACCTTTGGTGAAAAAAACTACTATGTGTATTGAATATATTTTACATTAGTTTTATCACAAAAAAGAAAAATGAGAATTCTATTAGATGCAAATACAAATTCTGAATGACAGGAAAGAAAAATTAAAATCAAAGCTGATCTTAATTAACAAAATGTATTATCTGCTTACATGTATATACAACTGTTCATATACAAAGGCACAGATGCATTTGTGGTTTTGAAAAAATATCTATTTCATTTCAAATCTTCATTGAACAATATTACATATGGCAAGAAAACTGATCTTTTTGAAGGATCTTTTAAGAAGTGTTAAACTTTATTAGATACTCCAAACTAGCAAAGCTCAACTTCATCACAATTATATAATAACACTGCACACTTTCAATTTTATCTGGAGAAATATACCTATCCCTTGAAATAACTCTGTAAAATTCCTGCTCACAGATTTCATTTCAAGCCTTGAAAATGCAGAAAATCAATGCTGAATACACTTGCCCCGAAAGGAAAAGAAAATTTCAGGGGTGTCAGGATGTTTTATCACATAAAATACAGAATTGCAATTTGTATCTGAGCAGGCAACACACCTCCAAAAATAATACAATACTTATCACAAAATACATTCACAGATACTAGATTTGGCACAAACCACTCCATACAGCTATTGATGAAATCAGTATTGAAAGCCTTATTCCAAAATCTATGGCCCTTTTCTACTCTCCAACTGACATTTCAGGATGCCACAACATTGCAGCTCCACTCTCTCATTAATTTCCCCTAAATACACTTGGCAGAAGAACGAGAAACGTCACATTTTTCATTTAATTTCTAAAGAACATCACATCCTTTAAGAATAGGTTCTTGAAATTTTAAAATGTAAAACATAAAAACCCTAAAGAGACAAACATCCAAAAACATAAAAACCCTAAAGAGACAAACGTCCAAAAACTTTTCTTCAAAATCACAACAACTTTATGTGCTACATGTTCCTGTAAAATACCACATACACAAACTCACAGGCACACCCACCCACCCAAAACACACACACTCGCATATATATGGCCTCGTAATACCTCACATATATATACATATCATCAATTACAACAGAGAAAAGCCAATTTCAGAAAGATGGCTTCAATTTTGATGCATTTACTCACACCTAATTCTATTTCAATTTAACTGCAGAGATATTACAATACCCTGTAACAAAAACCTGACGGAAGATTGTAACAAATTGCTTAAACATCAAACCAAAGACTAAACATAATTTCATCACAAAGTGAAATTCGCATCCAACTCGCAAAGAATTAGAAAATCCTTGCACTTACCTTGGCCTTGTCCATTCCCCAGATGACCCCAAAACACCACCGTCATCATCAACAGCCCCGGAGCCCACGTCCACATCCTTCTAGTGACACGCTCGTGTCTTCTGGCCATTGCATCTTAAACTCTGCATATTCAGTGGGGTGGATGTGAAAGTACAATAAATTACATTCTTAGAGAAATACACTATGACTCAAATCCCATATCTAATATGCACTGTGCATTTCTGAATTATCCTGCCTACAAGGAGGTACATTTGAAAATCATGCTTCCCTTTAGGGTTGTCATATTGATGATTAATACGAAAGCTCATTCATTTTTAATCTTTAAGCATTCATCTGAATTCCATTTTTAATATCATTTTCCAAAACAGGCCACTTAACCTGTGAATGTTAAAAAGTACTCCCGATATACATATTGGAGTTCAGTCAAGCAAAAGCATGGTGTATGGACACTACTTAAGTATAACTTGATATTTAGGCAAATTGATGAATTTAACATACCATATAATCTCTACATATATACAAAAGGACTTTTCAACACATTTATGTAAGTTTTGCATAAATACCCTTGAAAATATTCTCAAGTTTTAAGTGGTATTCTAATTATGTCAGTAATTTTAACTGAATAAAGAGATGCATCATGTGCAAAAACTAATCTTGTTTACTTAAAATTGAGAGTAAAATTCATTATAGAAGGTACAAAACACTTGTAATTTTGATTTCAGATATATGACCCACAGGAACCTTCATATATACAAATATTATACACATATATGACAATGTATATTTGAATGTTCATTTTGAAACTGCTTTTCATACTGATACATGAAAATACTTAAGTGTCCACCAAAGCAAGGTTATTTATTCATACATTTGAATGATATACAGTAGCTCAAAAGAATAAACTTGAGTTGCATGTACTAATATGGATAAGTGTCCAAAATGAATAGTGAAGAAAAACTAGCAAATTTAATAATGATAAGTTCAAAATTATACCTTTCATATGTAAACATGTGCAATAGTTAAAACTATAAATTTTATGTTGCATAAATATATAATACAGTATAATAACGCATAAGAATGAGAAACACCTTCAAGACCAAAGTTAGGAAATTACAAGACTACAATTTAAATGGTTAGTAGGTGGAATTTTAAATCAGAGGTTACTCCTAAATCCCAATTTTTCCACAGTTGACAAAATAACGGAGTTAAGAAAAATAAACTTAATGATTTCCAGAATGAATGCTTTATTCAAAATGCTACGTAATTACAATTCTAATAAACTTGCAAGGGAATCCAGTCACCCAGAAATTTTTTATGCCTTTCTCCTACATCACGAAAGGGGAAGATTTAATTACCAACTTTGCATTACTTAACGTCAGACTCATAGTATCAGAGCTAAAGAGAAATTGAAGAAACACCTAACTCAACCTCTCCATTTTAAATGACCAAATGAGTTGAGAAGGTTACAATGACATTTCTAAGTTCATATGTAAAAACAGAATTTTGATGACAATGACAGTTTAAGTACTAATAAACACTCCTGGAAAAGTTACTGTAATCCAGGTTATTTTACTGTGATAAATGCCTTACATTCTTTACTCAATTCAGTTTTCACAGAAATCCTATGAACAAAGCACTTCCAAAATTTACCACTTCACAGCTAAGAAAACAAGGCTTAGAGAAATGCTACACGATCCCCTAGTCATGAGGTTAGTAGGTACCACTGTGGAGACTGAGGCAAAACAGGACGATTTCAAAGCCTATGCTCTGAACAAGTAAACACTAAGCAGGAATTTAGTTCTAGATCTCCCAGTTGTAGTCCAATAATCAGCCAAAACATGATGCTGAGAAGAGGGGAAAGAAAGATGTCTTGTATGTGGAGCCTCATATATTTGATCCCAAATACATCTTCATATTGAAAATCATTAGAGCACAAGGCAATAGAATTATTAGTTTGTTTCTAAAATCATCAACCTTTCCCAAGTTGAACATACAAATATATTTTATCATATATATACTATATGTGTGTATAGCGTGTGTTTATCTAAGTATTCCTGTGGTTTATATATCTGGATTTGGAATTACAAGTGTTTTGTGATTTATTATTTATTTATTATTATACTTTGAGTTTTGGGGTACATGTGCACAACGTGCAGGTTTCTTACATATGTATCCATGTGCCATGTTGGTGTGCTGCACCCATTAACTCGTCATTTAGCATTAGGTGTATCTCCTAATGCTGTCCCTGCCCCCTCCCCCCACCCCACAACAGTCCCCAGAGTGTGATGTTCCCCTTCCTGTGTCCACGTGTTCTCATTGTCTCCCTCTGTTGCTCTGGCTGGAGTCAGTGGTGTGATCATAGCTCACTGCAGACTCCAAGTCCTAGGCTCAAGCGATACTTTTGCCTCAGCCTCTCAAGTAGCTCGGACTACAGGCATGCACCACCATCCCTGGCTAATTGTTTTACAGAGATGGGTCCCACCGTGTTGCTTGACTGGTCTCAGCCGCCTTAGGTCAAGGGATCCTCCCACCTAGACTTCCGAAAGCACTGAGATTACAGGTGTCAGCCACCGTGCGTTTTTTGATTTCTTCAATTAATTTTACTTATACACTTGATTACACAAGATTAATTTTGTGTACATAATGAATCTCTTTTGAGGTTTAAGTTACTGATTAATTAGAGTACCACTTAACAAGCGTGTCATCCCAGCACTTTGGGAGGCTGAGGTGGGCGGCTCACCTGAGGTCAGGCATGAGCCACCATGCCCGGCTTACAGACATTCTTTTCACTCCTGCTTGCAGATCTCTGTTCCCTTCTAATTCCAGTGGAACCACTTTCACTTAGTATCAAAATATCCAGATCCACTCATCAAAGTGTAAATAATCCTTCAGTAAATTACATTTGCAAATCTATTTTTATGTAATATTTCCTTAACTTCTTCTTACCTACATCCAGTAGTCATTTTACAAGGCAGAATTTTTTTCTATTTTATATAGAACTGAGGCAGTATTTGAAAAAAATCTCAAAACACTCTTCAGAAAGGACTGGCATCTAAAACACCAGTTCCAATATATGTTTTAGTAACATTTTAAAGGACAGATGGTTTTCGAAAAGTTATTATAATTTAAAAAAATGTAACCTTCCTCTCTGAGTTCATGTTTGTGGAAAACTAATATTTCATAAATGCCAAGTTACTATGATGTATTATCTAAATGCTGCCCCTGCCATTCTATAAATAGAAAAATCATAACCTTCTAACTAACTTTGGTATTAGACAACAACTGTGCTGATGAAAAGTAAAATCAATTCATTTAAAAAAAATTTTCCATGAAAAAAAAACAAGTAACTTGTAAGCAGTATCTTAGATGAACCAAAAAATAAAGTAACATTAACCAGAAAGACATGCCATGGACTTCTCTAATCTTTTTTTGGAACACCCTTTTCATGCATATGAAAATAAAAATTAAATATAAAATACCTACTTTATGTATGTACTTTTACTTGTGTCTATTGTTCTTTAAAGATTAAAATAACTCTTTTGAGAAGTGTCTGTTCATGTCCTCTGTCCACTTTTTGATGGGGTTGTTTTTTTCTTGTAAATTTGTTTGAGTTCATTGTAGATTCTGGATATTAGCCCTTTGTCAGATGAGTAGGTTGCAAAAATTTTCTCCCATTGTGTAGGTTGCCTGTTCACTCTGATGATAGTTTCTTTTGCTGTGCAGAAGCTCTTTAGTTTAATGAGATCCCATTTGTCGATTTTGGCTTTTGTTGCCATTGCTTTTGGTGTTTTAGACATGAAGTCCTTGCCCACGCCTATGTCCTGAATGGTATTGCCTAGGTTTTTTTATTATACTTTAGGGTTTTAGGGTACATGTGCACAATGTGCAGGTTTGTTACATATGTATCCATGTGCCATGTTGATTTCCTGCACCCATTAATTCGTCCTTTAGCATTAGGTGTATCTCCTAATGCTGTCCCTCCCCCCTCCCCCCACCCCACAACAGTCCCCGGAGCGTGAAGTTCCCCTTCCTGTGTCCATGAGTTCTCATTGTTCAATTCCCACCTATGAGTGAGAACATGCGGTGTTTGGTTTTTTGTCCTTGCGATAGTTTACTGAGAATGATGTTTTCCAGTTTCATCCATGTCCCTACAAAGGACACGAACTCATCATTTTTTATGGCTGCATAGTATTCCATGGTGTATATGTGCCACATTTTCTTAATCCAGTCTATCGTTGTTGGACATTTGGGTTGGTTCCAACTCTTTGCTATTGTGAATAGTGCCGCAATAAACATACGTGTGCATGTGTCTTTATAGCAGCATGATTTATAGTCCTTTGGGTATATACCCAGTAATGGGATGGCTGGGTCAAATGGTATTTCTAGTTTGAGATCCCTGAGGAATCGCCACACTGACTTCCACAATGGTTGAACTAGTTTACAGTCCCACCAACAGTGTAAAAGTGTTCCTATTTCTCCACATCCTCTCCAGCACCTGTTGTTTCCTGATTTTTTAATGATGGCCATTCTAACTGGTGTGAGATGGTATCTCACTGTGGTTTTGATTTGCATTTCTCTGATGGCCAGTGATGAGGAGCATTTCTTCATGTGTTTTTTGGCTGCATAAATGTCTTCTTTTGAGAAGTGTCTGTTCATGTCCTCTGCCCACTTGTTGATGGGGTTGTTTGTTTTTTTCTTGTAAATTTGTTTGAGTTCATTGTAGATTCTGGATATTAGCCCTTTGTCAGATGAGTAGGTTGCAAAAATTTTCTCCCATTGTGTAGGTTGCCTGTTCACTCTGATGATAGTTTCTTTTGCTGTGCAGAAGCTCTTTAGTTTAATGAGATCCCATTTGTCGATTTTGGCTTTTGTTGCCATTGCTTTTGGTGTTTTAGACATGAAGTCCTTGCCCACGCCTATGTCCTGAATGGTATTGCCTAGGTTTTCTTGTAGGATTTTAATGGTTTTAGGTCTAACATATAAGTCTTTAATCCATCTTGAATTAATTTTTGTATAAGGTGTAAGGAAGGGATCCAGTTGCAGCTTTCTACATATGGCTAGCCAGTTTTCCCAGCACCATTTATTAAATAGGGAAGCCTTTCCCCATTTCTTGTTTTTGTCAGGTTTGTCAAAGATCAGATAGTTGTAGCTATGCGGCAGCATTTCTGAGGGCTCTGTTCTGTTCCATTGATCTATGTCTCTGTTGTGGTACCAGTACCATGCTGTTTTGGTTACTGTAGCCTTGTAGTATAGTTTAAAGTCAGGTAGCGTGATGCCTCCAGCTTTGTTCTTTTGGCTTAGGATTGACTTGGCGATGCGGGCTCTTTTTTGGTTCCATATGAACTTTAAAGTAGTTTTTTCCAATTCTGTGAGGAAAGTCATTGGTAGCTTGATGGGGATGGCATTGAATCTATAAATTACCTTGGGCAGTATGGCCATTTTCACGATATTGATTCTTCCAACCCATGAGCATGGAATGTTCTTCCATTTGTTTGTATCCTCTTTTATTTCATTGAGCAGTGGTTTGTAGTTCTCCTTGAAGAGGTCCTTCACATCCCTTGTAAGTTGGATTCCTAGGTATTTTATTCACTTTGAAGCAATTGTGAATGGGAGTTCACTCATGATTTGGCTCTCTGTTTGTCTGTTATTGGTGTACAAGAAGACATTTATGCAGCCAAAAAACACATGAAGAATCACTGGCCATCAGAGAAATGCAAATCAAAATCACAGTGAGATACCATCTCACACCAGTTAGAATGGCCATCATTAAAAAATCAGGAAACAACAGGTGCTGGAGAGGATGTGGAGAAATAGGAACACTTTTACACTGTTGATGGGACTGTAAACTAGTTCAACCATTGTGGAAGTCAGTGTGGCGATTCCTCAGGGATCTAGAACTAGAAATACCATTTGACCCAGCCATCCCATTACTGGGTATATACCCAAAGGGCTATAAATCATGCTGCTATAAAGACATATGCACACGTATGTTTATTGAGGCACTATTCACAATAGCAAAGAGTTGGAACCAACCCAAATGTCCAACAACGATAGACTGGATTAAGAAAATGTGGCACATATACACCATGGAATACTATGCAGCCATAAAAAATGATGAGTTCGTGTCCTTTGTAGGGACATGGATGAAACTGGAAAACATCATTCTCAGTAAACTATCGCAAGGACAAAAAACCAAACATCGCATGTTCTCACTCATAGGTGTGAATTGAACAATGAGAACTCATGGACACAGGAAGGGGAACATCACGCTCCGGGGACTGTTGTGGGGTGGGGGGCGGGGGGAGGGACAGCATTAGGAGATACACCTAATGCTAAATGACGAGTTAATGGGTGCAGGAAATCAACATGGCATATGGATACATATGTAACAAACCTGCACATTGTGCACATGTACCCTAAAACCCTAAAGTATAATAAAAAAAAAAAAAGATTAAAATAACTCCTAAAGCCTGGATAGCTGAGCCCATTGTGCTCTCCTGCCCATAAGATAGATTGGATGTGCAGTGAAAGAGGTAAAACTTAGGCTTTCAGATTAGTTATGACGATGGAAACACAATTCTATTCAATAGTGTTCATCTTGGTCTTTCAAATGTTTAAGGTCACAAGGCAAAAGAGAACAGACTTTAAGAATGTTCTTGTATTACTTCTCGTCTTACCCAATAGCTAGATTAGTTCAATTAGGCCAGTGTTTTGGAGTAAACAGCATTGCGAAATGTGTCGTGAAGTCCGGAGGCTCCACCACCCACCTCCAGGTAGTTGTTCTGTCCGATGGAGCCTAGAGTAATACCTTAGGAGATGTATTACATCTACAGGTACCAACCAGGAAGGGTAGTCTTGAATTAAAGGGCTTTAGAACACGTTATAAGAGCAAATCGAAGCTTCCAGGAATTAGAACCACTTCAATCACAGAGCGTCTCTGGGTTCTATCTATGGCCAGCATCAAGTATCTGTCTGCCCTCCCCGAATGCTTTCTCTCATCATGTGGATCTTCTGGATAGTCTTATTCTTCCCCAGCCAGCCAACTTGATCAACAAGCCTAGGTATATTAGGTATGTATAAAGTTGGTTCTTAAATAAAGTCCATTTCTGTATCTAGGTAAGTAATGTCTTCAGACTTACAATTTTATTGATATCTAGAAAGAGTGACTCTAGTTAGCTTCTAGTGTCAGTTTTTCTAGCAGCTTCTTTAAAAAAAAAATCCTCTCTGGAACAAAGCTTCCTTGCAAGTATTGCTGTTGGCAATAGTCCTCTTTACTGAAATGCTTATCCGGTGAAACTTGCGCTGTGCCAGGGAGCCTGCAGGTTGATGGTCCTTTTGTTCAACTTCTCCATTATAAAGCAACCTCTCTGATCACCCTTTTAAAACTAAAGACCAAAGAATCAAATGAGATCAGGAAGGGACCAGAGCTCACAGGTCATCAACTCCTCTTCTTAGGATATTATAGCACACAGTCTAAGCCCGAAAAACACGGCAGAACTCATTACAGCTCTCGAGTTCCAGTTATTAACATTGATTTTTTCAATGGAAAATTTTCATTAGAAGCTATCACAGGACTCACATTCAGTAATAACTTAGATTAGGATACATACTGGAGCCTTTGTCCTTAGAGTAGATGCCACTGAGTCACTATTAAAAGGAGTCTTTTTGACCTTAGTAAACTCTCACAGGGCTTATCTCAGTCTAAACTGTAACTGGCCTTTACTAGTGATGTCATGTGTAATTCAAATTAATATTGTAATGTATATAAATTGTATATATAGGTATAACACATGCATGTATTTACAATTATTTATTTTATTTTATTTTTTAATAAGATAAAACTTAGAGGTTAAAATATGACTCTAGGCCATTGTGCTTTAGAATGAAGAGCACAGACATGGGTTGGAAATGTAAATTTTGACCCAATTTAATTTCTGTGACAAATTCATTAATGTCTTCAAGGTTCAGGCTCTATGTATGAGACAAATGAAAACAGCTCTAAGATTCCTGAAAACCCTAAAGTATTAAAATTCCACTCTGCCATTAGTTCAGATAAATCATTTGCCAATTTGCCCCACAAGAACCAGGCATCTTTAAATGGTAACATAACATGCACTTCTCTCTCCCAAAGTGTGGTGCATAAACGTTCTGCTTCTCAATAACACAGGATGCCTGCCAAAATGTGCTGTCAGGGGTACTAGTAAGGAAATGTTGTATCAAAACTTCTGCAGATGTGGCCCTGAAATACACATTGTAATAAATCCTCCAGGCCTCTCAAGTTAGGAATAACTGGTTTATAAAATTGTACTTACTTAAAAATTATAGATAAACAGATTTCACTGTAACCCAGTTTTTCTGATCTGAATGAAATAAGGCTCTATATTCAGACTGACTTTTCAGTGAAAAACAACTTAAAATAGTGACAAATCATCTATAAGTTTAAATGAATATAACTAGGAGACCTGAAAACTCAGGTTTAGCAGTCATCTTCCAACAGTTTGAGAGCCCACAGGAGCCACAGAGCCCTCATGTCTCTGCAGAGAAGCAGGCTGATTCTTCCCCCTAAACACCATGCAATTCTTGAAGTGAGTGAAAGCATTCCTGCTCACACTAATACCCTCTCAAGTGAACTCAAAGTTAAGCCATCTCCAGCCAGACCAGATACCCTGGCCCATATCTCATTCATTAATATATGTTGAGAAGCCTTTGTTTCTTGGAAACTACATGAAGTGAATAGGCTGTGGACTCCACTGGACCTAGTGGTCTATATTTAACCAATTCCCTTCACACATATGTATCAGATGCTCTCTTAGTTACGGAGCTGCAGTGGTCAATAAGAAAGCCACAGTCCTGTACTCCTAGGGTTTCAATTCTGAAGACGAAGACAGGCACAG
This sequence comes from Symphalangus syndactylus, assembly GCF_028878055.3. NCBI lineage: Eukaryota > Metazoa > Chordata > Mammalia > Primates > Hylobatidae > Symphalangus > Symphalangus syndactylus. The sequence continues at coordinate 106,070,021 of NC_072439.2, forward strand.
AAACCCAACTGAGCAAAGAGAAGAGATTATTACAAAATGTGTCCACATGAAAAGTGAAGCAAGGGACTGAATATACAACAAGGGTGTTGGGGCGAACATTAGATATAATCTTAATTCAGATTATATAAGGTTCATACATATAATTTTTATATATAGATGTGTTAATTTGGGCCAGGCGTGGTGGCTTATGCCTGTAATGCCAGCATTTTGGGAGGCCAAGGCGGATGGATCACTTGAGTCCAGGAGTTTGAGACCAGTCTGATCAACATGGCAAAACCCCATCTCTACTAAAAATAAAAAAGTTAGCCGGGTGTAGTGGTGTGCGCTTGTAGTCCCAGCTACTCAGGAGGCTGAGAAAGGAAAACTGCTTGAACCCAGGAGGCAGAGGTTTCAGTGAGCCAAGATTGTGCCACTGCACTCCAGCCTGGGTGACACAGCAAGACCCTGTCTCAAAAGAAAAAGAAAAAAAAGAAATATTAATTTGGATTATACAGATTCTAACCACTTCTTCCAAGTGAGAATATTTAAGCTAAGACCTGAGAATAAAAAGAGTTAGCTCTTCATACAATACAGAAAGATGCGTCTTTTAGGAAAAACCCCCAGTGTTCATGGACCCTAATATATGAACAAGATCTTGGCATGTAGAAGAAACCTGTGAATTGGCTGAAATTAAAAACTGAAAAGTAGGAATCTGGATGAAGTACAGAAGGGAGAAAGACTAATGTGAGACGTGGCTGAAAGAGAAGGATATGTGAAACAGTACAGGTCTTCATTAGTAATGATGAGGAACATAAATCTTAGTCCAAGTACACCAGAAAAGTGGGAGAGTTGGAAACCGAAAGACATGTTAAGAGATCACTTTGGTTTCTCTGTAGCTAACAGGGTGTAGGAGACTAAGAATTCAAGTAGGTTGACTAAGGATGACCTAAGAAAATAAGCGTAGGTAAGAAAATATGTGGCTCTGGCTAGGCTGGGGACATTGGAAATCAAAATAGGTGGAGGAAATTACAGATGTATTTGGAACCAAAATATTTTTTAAATGAATGTTGAATTGGATATTGTCACAATATTGAGGAAGGGCCAAAAATGACTTATAAGCGTCTAGCATGGCTGGCAGTGCCACTTACTGACATGTGGGAAACCAGGACATGTTACCTCTGAATTATTCGAGTGCTATTGTCATGTAAATCATCAACTCCCAGAATAAAGGTCTGGGCCAAACTCTAAGACTGGAACTTATGAGCTGTTTAGTAGTGTTTAGAGCTTAGAGAGAGTATGTGTGTGGAGAGAAAAGAAGAGCAATTAGGACAGAACCCTTAGAAACATCAATATTTAAAATTTGGGAAGAGAAACAGAAACAAATAAATTGTGGGAAAATGAAGCTCAGGGTAGTTGCAAGGGAATGCTAAAAATGAACTATGGCATTTGAGGAGGAAAACGTGGAAACTGAAAGCAAGAGAGTACGGATGGATCTTGAGGGAGCAGCAGCAGCTGTGTCCTAAGGAGAGTCTCAGTGAAAATGAAGGGTTGTAGGAATGAGGACATCTGGGCCAATGAGCTGGCAAGGAGTGATGTCCAGGAGGCAGAATATTTACATCTAGATCCTGGTGGTACATACCCTTGTAGAAAATGTTTCAGATTTGATGACAATAAAGTGGAGGAAAGAAAAAAAGTAATGGAAATAAAGATGTCAAAAAACGGGGAACCGAGGTTTGTACTGGTCCTTTCACGTGAAAGCTGAGCCACTAAAATGATGGCTGAACTTGCCTGAAGATGATATTGAGCAAAAGATCTAAAGCCTTAAATAAATGACAAGAGGCCAGGTGCAGTGGCTAATGCCTGTAATCCCAGCACTTTGGGGGGCTGAGGCAGGCAGATCACCTGAGGTCAGGAGTTCGAGACCAGCCTGGCCAACATGGTGAAACCCCGTCTCTACCAAAAATACAAAAATTAGCTGGGTGTGGTGGTATGCACCTGTAATCCCAGTTACTCAGGAAGCTGAGGCAGGAGAATCACTTGAAACTGGGAGGAGGAGGTTGCAGTGAGCCGAGATCACACCATTACACTCCAGCATGGGTGACAGAGCAAGACTCCATCTCAAAAAAAATAAATAAATAAAGACAAGAGTGCCCAGGAGGGAGGTCTGTTGATGATGGTAATACCAAAGGGGCATGGCTGATATTTCCAAGGGGTTTGAGTTTCAAAGGAACAGTCTAATTTGAAGGGAGCGGAGAAATTAACAGTCTAGAAGTTTTAATGAGAACCAAGAACAACCACCTCGGCTTCCAGCCATAGGTATGTGGAGGGTGAGAAAAAGACCTGTCTCAATTTATGAAAGCTAGAGGAACAATTGTACTTTGGTATCAACCAACTTTTGTTTTAAGATAATTACGAAGCAATATGGAACTTAGCAACAGTCAATTTTGACAGTTTCCTGCAGCTTAGTAAATTCTGCACAAAATTAAGATTTAACACAAAAGTAAAGAAAAATTTTAATGGCATAGCACCTTTCTTCACAATTCCTTAAACCAAATAATTCCCTGTTCTTCTAACTCTCTCCTTACACTATCAACTAGGCTTCTTATTCAATGAACGGTTTAAGTCTACTAAGACACACACACACACACACACACATACACACACACACGTCTTATCCAGCTGCAGATCTCATTTTTGAAGGTACATTGAAAGTACATAGATCATTCTATAATCATCAACTATGAAGATTGTGAGCAACTGGAACAAGTATTCTTGGAAAAGAAGTTTCCTATGTATAAGAAAAAAAAGAGTCCAACTCTGGGAACTGACTTGGCTGAGTCATCATTATATGCCACTGGCAAGAAATCAAGAAGTAACCCAGGACTGATAAACTTTGTGAAAGGAAATGGAAACAGCCTATCTGTGAGGCTTAATTCTTGATAATCTGGCCAAGATATAGCATCTGGATAAGAGTTCACTGACTCAACTAAATTTTGTGAAGGTGAAGTACTTGTTAAAATGAAAGATCTATTTAGAGAGAAATAAGTAGACATAATGTCTGCACTATGGATAGGTGTATACCTGCTTTTTGCAAAAACAGATTGTATCTTTGAAATGCTGGTTTGCCCTGGACAGAGCTAACTTAAATAGACACCAGGCGCGGTGGCTCATGCCTGTAATCCCAGCACTTTGGGAGGCCGAGGAGGGTGGATCATGAGGTCAGGAGATCGAGACCATCCTGGCTAACACGGTGAAACCCCGTCTGTACTAAAAATGCAAAAAATTAGCTGGGCATGGTGGCGGGCACCTGTAGTCCCAGCTACTCTGGAGGCTGAGGCAGGAGAATGTTGTGAACCCGGGAGGCGGAGCTTGCAGTGAGCCGAGATCACGCCACCGCACTCCATCTGGGTGACAGAGCGAAACTCCGTCCCAAAAATATATATATATAGTTTTTATATATATATATATATGTATATATACCCAAAGGATTATAAATCATGCTGCTATAAAGACACATGTACACGTATGTTTATTGCGGCACTATTCACAATAGCAAAGAATTGGAACCAGCCCAAACGTCCAACAATGATAGACTGGATTAAGAAAATGTGGCACATGTACACCATGGAATACTATGCAGCCATAAAACAGGATGAGTTCATGTCCTTTGTAGACACATGGATGAAGCTGGAAACCATAATCTTCAGCAAACTATCACAAGGACAAAAAAAACCAAACACTGCATGTTCTCACTCATAGGTGTGAATTGAACAATGAGAACACATGGACCCAGGAAGGGGAACATCGCACTCCTGGGCCTGTCATGGGGTGGGGTGAGGGGGAGGGACAGCATTTGGAGATATACCTAATGTAAATGATGAGTTACTGGGTGCAGCACACCAACATGGCACATGTATACATATGTAACAAACCTGCACGTTGTGCACATGTGTCCTAGAACTTAAAGTATATATATATATAAACAAAGAGAAAACCATTAAAGAAAGGCTATAATACACAGGAACACACAGACACACATACACCTGTGTATCTATATCTTCAGTTATCACACTTTTTCTATACAGACTCCACACGAGACAAACATGTTACATTTTATGAGAAACTATAAGTGGAAAGAGGAGAATTTGTTAAATCAATATAGAATGTTCCTTGTTTAGCATAATTCTAACTGTTTCTCATTAGAGGTCTCAGTATCAATCTGTATTATATGTGGCCATGCTGGCATTTGGGAAATTCCACAAGAAACTTTTTAAATATGAATTTGGAAAAGGGAAAAGGATTTTTAAAGTGTCTTTTTTTGTTCTGCATTCTGTGTGGAACATATATTTTGTGCTAACTGCTCGTGTTAGCTTGTGATTGCCTGTGACTATGTGGAAGATATACCTTACGTGACTATGTGAGCAATAGTCTTAAAGTTAAGAAATCTAAAAATTGGTTGGTTTAGTTGCTAATTAGGTAAATTACTTTGTAATGGTTACTCAACCTCTCAAAGATTAATTATCTTCAGTGGTACATTGAAGGTTCCATTCATATTGATTTTAGTAGACTTATCCTGCTAAAAAGTAAATTTAACAACAGAAATTATTCTAGACCTCATTATTTCAGGAGACCCCACCCCAGCTTTTATTCCTAACTTCAAGAAATGCAGAGAAATTTAAAAATTAGATGTTCTCCCAATTCAACAGAATATAACTGAACTAAATAGATTTATGTATAATTCATTATTTCAACCTTTAACGCTATATCCAAGCGGTTTGTTTTCACCACAAAGTTATAGCTGTTTAGGCCAATAATTAAAGAGGACCTTGATAGAGAATGACAAGAGAGGATGATCGCCCTATTGTCTATCTTCCAGCTGCTTTCAATGCCCTGAAGTTTTATTCACACCCTAATATTAGAATCTTATCTGAGAGAGCGTACTCAAACGAGGAATCATGCTAATTTCTCAAGAAAAGTGTTACAGAATAATAAATGCCTTTCTGGTCAAAGCACTGATGCTCTGGAAATAATCTTTTTCCAAATGAGGTACAGGAATTGTTATGACTATTAAAAGTTTCTATATGATATCTGCCAGGTTCGACTGAGCTTCACTTAAAATCTACTATATTAGGGCCAAGTGTAATGACTCAAATTAGTGAACTTAAAAATTGTTTTAAAATGTTTCATGGAGACATTTCAAATATTGCTCTCTGATTTATCACTGTTACTTTTGCTGAATTCAATTTGATGCCAAGATTTATTCAGATTAATCAAACGCCATAAACTCTGATACCTAATGTTCCTTAACACCTTAAGAACTTTTAAACAGGTCAAATGTTGAAGATACGCTTTTAGTGAAACTGTACCTAAGCACATGAATTCTATTGAATATAGCTTTTCAGAAGACTAACAAAGAAAGAAGACTTAGGAAATTCGGAAACATTTTTTAAACCTTCTAGACAGAATTAAAGTACTGAAAAATAATTTCAATTTGTGAATCTAATGGCATTAATCAGAACATAAGAAAAAAGTAACCATAAAACTTTATGGGGGTAATATTTGCTATGAGGATCAGGAAAAACAACTAATGGAAATTAGGCTTAATACCTGGGTGATGAAATAAACTGTACAACCAACCCCATGGCACAAGCTTACCTCTGTAACAAACCTACACTTGTACCCCTGAACTTAAAAGTTAAAATTTAAATAAATAACGTTGTGCTATTAATTTCAACCAGAGGCTTTCCAAGGTGCAGGGAACTTTTGAGAATTTTATTTCTTGCAAAAGGAAATTTGATTCCTTGCTTAGGGCCTTCCCAGCAAAACCTCTATTCTTTGGAGAAGCATCATACTCCTACAAGATTTAAGGACCATCATATTTGTCAGACTTTTTTTGTTTTACTGTGAGCAGTTTACAGAACATAAAGAAAAATCAAATCCGAAGGTGCACTACACATGTTTTATCAAAAGGAACATTTTTGGGTACTTTTAAGAAAATACGGCAAATTTAGTTTTCTGACCTAATACCAAGTTAGACATCTTGAGTGAATTGAATCTGTTGTAATCCTGTTTGGTTTTCATCCCATGGCTCTGGAAAACTGACATTTATCTCCAATTTCTCAACTCTGCTTCTTTCCAGTACCTCATCTATACGACTATTGTAGTACTTTTCATCTGCTTCTACCACTACACTATGGCTGCATTACTTTTAACATAGTGTCCCACATGTTACCCATTTCTACCTAATATAAAGAGTAGAAATTGAATTATAATTGAGTATCCAGTTGCCTCATATTCTGGTCTTCAACTGAAATAACTCCAGCTATCTCAAAACTTCAACCCTCCCTGGAAGTATTGGACCAAATTTTCCCAGATTATAGCACTCTCAGGCTAAAATTACTAATGCTTCTATAGTTTCAGAGACAGTATCAGGTTATTCAACACAACCTTCCATGCACCATCCCAGCCTCATATAATCAGAGGACACTTAGACGACTTTAATAGCCTTCAAAAGACACCCTCCTCTTTTACTTATATATATATTTATTTATCTATTTATTTAATGGAGACAGGGTCTCACTCTGTCACCCAGACTGGAGCTCAGTGGCATAATCACGGTCCACCGCAGCCTGCACCTGCCGGGCTCCGATCCTTCCACCGCAGCCTCCTGAGTGGCTGGGACCACAGGCGCCGCCACCACGTCTGCCTGGTTTTTGTATTTTTGTGGAGATGGGGTTTCACATGTTGCCCAGGCTGATCTGAGACTCCTGGGCTCAAGAGATCCACCTGCCCCGGCCTCCCAAAGTGCTGCGATTACATGAACGAGCCATTGTGCCCAGCCGGCCCCGCCCGGTTTTTAACCTTCGTACTGTTTATATAATCATCCTTCACAAAACACAACACTTCATTGCTCGATGGTTCTCATTATTCTAATATGAAGAACTATATTAAGAAAATAAATTCCCGGCCGGGCGCGGTGGCTCACACTTGTAATCCCAGCACTTTGGGAGGCCGAGGCAGGCGGATCACGAGGTCAGGAGATCGAGACCACGGTGAAATTCCGTCTCTACTAAAAATACAGAAAATTAGCCGGCGTGGTGGCGGTGCCTGTAGTCCCAGCTACTCGGGAGGCTGAGGCAGGAGAATGGCGGGAACCCGGGAGGCAGAGCATGCAGTGAGCCGAGATTGCGCCCCTGCACTCCAGCCTGGGCGACAGAGCCAGACTCCAGCTCAGACAAAGAAATAAATAAATAAATTTCCAATATTTCCTAGCATATCCAATTTAATTCTATACATCACATAAAAATAAAAGCCGTCTTACTGTGTTAGTTTCTCACTGCTGCTACAGTAAATTAACATAAACTCAGAGGATTAAAACAACACATTTTTTTCTTTATACTTCTGAGGGTCAGAAGTCCAAAATGGGTCTTAGTGTGCTAAAATCAAGTTATCATCAAGTCTATATTTTGTCTGGAGATTCCAGGAGAGAATTCACCAGGTTTGAGGGGTCACATGTATCCCTGAGCTCTTGGCCTCTGCACATCTTGGACACAGCACATCACTTCAGCCTCGGCTCCAGTTTCCCCAAGCTCTTCTGCTCACCCTGGTCTCTCCGCCTTCCTGTCTGAAGGTTCTTTGTGACTACAGTGGGCCCATCTAGATAATTCAAGATAATCGCTCCAGTTTAAGGTCAGGTGATTAGCAATCTTAATTCCACCTCTAACCATAATGCTCCCATGCTGCCTAACAACACATTCAAAAGGTCATCCTGCTAAGGGTCATTATTCTACCTACACACTAAGTGACTGAGAAAAAGTAAAGTTATCTATCATGCCTTACCTATGGTGAGGAAATAATAACTTATAATGATTTATCTAAAAAAACCTGTTTTTAAAAGCTTTGGTCCTAGTCTATTGATTAAAGCTTTGGTATATTCCAGATAAATTTCATGTCCTTGATGCTAACACATTGTGCACAGTAGATGGCCTTTTTAAAATAGTACTGCATAAAGGAATATTTAAGGTTGCCTGGACAATAGAAAAGGAACTTTAGTTGCTATGCCACAAAAGGCCGGATTTCTGCACATTACACCTCCTACCAGTGCACACATGTGCCAAACTCCTTCCTGAAAGCCTGATTTATGTTTCCTATGTGCTTAGCAATAGTTTTACTCTCACTACTGTTTATATTAAGTCCTATTTTTTAAAGCATATCCTCATTTGTTTGTTTTCCTGAGCCTCTGAACTGGATTTCACCTGGTATGTATTGCACAGGTTTTCACACTTGATTGTACGCTACCTTAAAGCATCCTCTTGTGTTCTGGACACGGTTATTTTTCTCCATGGTAAGGTGATAAGTGACTTCTCTGAGGACTTGCCACCTTAGAATGCAGTGGTGACATCACCTGCTCAGGCTCTGTCTGCAATGTGGAATTTACTATTTTCCAACTTCTGGTCTAACTTGAACTTCATAATTAAGCAGAGCCGCCTTTTGAGGGAACAGTAGGGTGTCTGCCCCTAAACGTCTGTGTAAATGCAGAGACACATTTGGGAACATAACTGACTTTTATGTACAGAAGCCAGATGCATTTCATGCCCATGCATGCTTAGGGAAGCAAGTTCATCTCATCTATCACAATAAGCATCTGTGCCACTAAATTCCACTGCAGGATACTTTTCACACTTAGACAACAAAACATTTAAGGAAATAAAAGCTCTTTCCAATAAAAATGTGCATCAAATACTGTGTGTATGTTTAAAAAAAAAACCTTCCTCTATAAGATAAGGCCACAGGAACTACTAAAAAAGCATTCTTGAAATACATTTTCTGATAGGCATCTAGGCCCTTGCCCTATATAAGATTTAAGGAAAGTGATGTGTGTGTCTTTATACTTGAAAGGCTGTTTTCAACAGCAAAGGGTATGCTTTGAGGTATCAATATAGTTTTGAGAATGCAAAAGTTTAAAAGAAATGGAATGCATATTCTCCAGGTATGAACATGCAATTGTCATTATTTTCCTACCATCTACTAGATTAGAAACAGAAGAAAAATTATGGAAATGTCTGTTTTCCCTCAATAGGAGTACCTATTTATTAAAGTTAATTAATTACTGTTCTTTAAACATTTTCAAAATAGACTCATAAGTGACAACTTTCAGAGAAAACAAGGGTTTTTGGATGTATATATTTACTTATAACATGGATAAAATAATTTTGTTGAATATTAACTCCATATTAATAATGTTCTCTATTGTTTTTGCATTTTGTTTAACAATAGAGAATCTAATACATTAAGTGTTCATGAGTTTCATACAGTTTCCTGTCAATGTACTTTGTCTTTTTTTTATTGGACTACTAATCATTTATTTATGATTTGTTGGAACTACTCATATTTTAAATATGTCAAGTGAATTGCAAGCACTTGTTGCTGATTTGATATTTGCTTTTTACACATATTCATGGTATCCTCTGAAAAAGAAAAGTTTTATATTTTAACAAATTCCAATCCATAAATTTTTTTTTAAATTTTCTGTTACTGGTTAGGGCTATGTTTGGATATTTAATTTTAACCGTAATGTTGCAAGTGATATTTGTCTATGGTTTTTTTCTTTATATTTTGAAAATGTGTATTTGACATCCACTATGGAATTAATATTTATTAATGACATATTATACCTTTGTGCAACTATAAAATACATATAGCCAATTATCTCAACACTATTTTATGAACTGTTTATCACTTATCCACTGATTTGAAACACTATCTTTATCATATATTGGATTTTAGGTTTATCGAGATTATGTAACATGAAATTATTTAATTATGAAATTATGTGAATTCAAGCATGACAGTCAGCTCTTCTTCCTCACCACTACCCTGTAAAAGGATGGATGGAATAATTGCTTCCCTATGGCTTAAGTGTATGAGAGGTATACAACATGGTCTTGATGAAGTGGGAACTACACAGAAACTGTTTTTGGTCCTGAAATGTACTCCAGCTTTACCAATTTGTTCTACACATATACCATTGAGGGTAGAAGCTGAATTTTGCTAATGATTATATTTACACTACTTAACATTGTGCCAGATACTGAGTAGATGCTTAGAAACATGTTTAATGACTTGTTTTATTGCTAGAGACCTAATTATCTGCTGCAGTGGTGCTATCTCATTTAGAATCATTTTGACCAGCCTTTCTCCATCATGAATAAAACACTTATTTACACACTTGTGTACACGCACATTTGCATAGAAACACACACACCCTTTGCAGAGACAAACTGCATTGAAAGCATGTACAAACATTATAGTATTTTTGTTGATTCTGACCTGATTCTGATTCTATTGTATACTTTTTGATTCTGATCACAAGAACAATAAAAATAGAAAACTATAAGTTGTGAAGCTGGAAGATGCAGAACATGAAAGATCGAATTACCAATTTTTTTTTCTATTTTCTTTAGTTGGCTGCTGATAAAATCAGAAAAGAAACGGACACAGAAATGAAAGTATGCAATGTGTGTGCGTGTGTGTGTGTGTGTATCACATGCACTCGTTTCCATGCTGTACATATGGAATTTCATAAGCAGCCAAACTAAGCTTCATAAGTGAATGAGAAATAAAATCCTTTACAGACAAGCAGATGCTGAAAGATTTAGTCACCATCAGACCTGCCTTCCAAGAGCTCCTAAAGGAAGCACTAAACATGGAAAGGAAAAACCAGTACCAGCCACTGCAAAAACACACCAAAATATAAAAACCAATGAAACTAGGAAGAAACTGCTTCAACTAATGTGCAGAATAACCAGCTAGCATCATGATGACAGGATCAAATTGACACATAACAATATTAACTGTAAATATAAATGAGCTAAATGCCCCAATTAAAAGACATACACTGGCAAATTGGATAAAGAGTCAATACCCACAGGTGTGCTGTATTCAGGAGACACATCTCACTTGCAAGGACACACATAGGCTCAAAATAAAGGGATGGAGGAATATTTACCAAGCAAATGGAAAGAAAGAAAAAAAAAGCAGGAGTTGCAATCCTAGTCTCTAATAAAACAGACTTTAAACCAACAAGGATAAAAAAGGACAAAGAAGGGCATTACATAGTAGTAAAGGGATCAATGCAACAAGAAGAGCTAACTATCCTAAATATATATATATGCCAAATACAGGAGCACCAGGATTCATAAAACGAGTTCCTAGAGACCCACAAGGAGACTTAGACTCCCACACAATAATAGTGGGAAACTTTCACAACCCACTATCAATATTAGACAGATCAACAAGAAAGGAAATTAACAAGGATATTCAGACTTGAACTCAGCTCTGGTCCAAGTGGACCTAATAGATACCTACAGAACCCTCCACCCCAAATCAACAGAATATACATTCTTCTCATTACCACATAGCACTTATTCTGAAATCAACCACATAATTGGAAGTAAAACACTCCTCAGCAAATGCAAAAGAATGAAAATCATAACAAACAATCTCTCAAACCACAGTGTAATAAAATTAGAACTCAGAATTAAGAAACTCACTCAAAACTGCACAACTACATGGAAACTGAACAACCTGCTTCTGAATGACTACTGGGTAAATAGCAAAATTAAGGCAGAAATAAATAAGTTCTTTGAAACCAATGAGAACAAAGACACAACATACCAGAATCACTGGGATACAGGTTAAACAGTGTTTAGAGGGAAATTTACAGCATTAAATGTCCACATTAGAAAGTGGGAAAGATCTAAAATAGACACCCTAACATCACAATCAAAAGAAGCAATGGAAAACACATTAAAAACCTAGTATAAGACAAGAAATAACTAAGATCACAGCAGAACCGAATGGGAGAGAAACACAAAAAAACCTTCAAAAAAAAATCAATGAATCTAGGAGTGGGTTTTTTGAAAAGGTTAACAAAATAGATAGACCGGTAGCCAGACTAACAAAGAAGAAAAGAGAGAAAGATCAAATAGACACATTAAAAAACGATAAAGGGGATGTCACCACTGATCCCACAGAAATACAAACTATTATTAGAGAATACTGTAAACACCTCTACACAAATAAACTAGAAAATCTAGAAGAAATGGATAAATTCCTGGACACATACACCCTCCCAAGACTAAACCAGGAAGAAGTCAAATCCCTGAATAGACCAATAACAAGTTCTGAAATTGACTCAGTAATTACTAGCCTACCAACCAAAAAAAGCCCAGGACCAGATGTATTCACAGCCGAGTTCTACCAGAGGTACAAAGAGGAGCTGGTGCCATTCCTTCTGAAACTATTCTGAACAATAGAAAAAGAAGGACTCCTCCCTAACGCATTTTATGAGGCCAGCATCACTCTGATTCCAAAACCTGGCAGAGACCCAATAGAAAAAGAAAATTTCAGGCCAATATCACTGATGAACATCGATGCGAAAATCCTGAATAAAATACTGGCAAGAGAATCCAGCAGCACATCAAAAAGCTTATCCACCACGATCAAGTTGGCTTCATGCCTGGCATGCAAGGCTGGTTCAACATATGCAAATCAATAAACATAATCCATCACATAAACAGAACCAATGACAAAAACCACATGATTATCTCAATAGATGCAGAAAAGGCCTTCAATAAAATTCAACACCCCTCATACTAAAAACTCTCAATAAACTAGGTATTGATGGAACATATCTCACAAAAATAAGAGCTATTTATGGCAAATGCATAGCTAATATCATGCTAAGTGGCCAAAAGCTGGAAGCATTCCCTTTGAAAACTGACCCAAGAGAAGGATGCCCTCTCTCCCCACTCTTATCAACATAGTATTGGAAGTTCTGGCCAGGGCAACCGAGTAAGAGAAAGAAATAAAAGCATGCAAATAGGAAGAGAGGAAATCAAATTGTCTCTGTCTGCAGATGACATGATTGTATATTTACAAAATGCCACCACCTCAGCCCAAAAATTCCTTAACCTGATAAGCAACTTTGGCAAAGTCTCAGGATATAAAATTAATGTGCAAAAATCACAATCTTTCTTATATACCAATAACAGACAAGCAGAGAGCCAAATCATTAGTAAACTCCCATTCACAATTGCTATAAAGAAAACAAAATACCTAGGAATACAACCTACAAGGGATGTGAAGGACCTCTTCAAGGAGAACTACAAACCAGAGCTCAAGGAAATGACAGGACACAAACACATAGAGAAACATTCCATCCTCATGGATAGGAAGACCCAATATCATGAAAATGGCCATATTGCCCAAAGTAATTTATAGATTCAATGCTATTCCCATCAAGCTACCATTGACTTTCTTCACAGAACTAGAAAAAAACTATGTTAAATTTCATATGGAAGCAAAAAAGAGCCTGTGGAGCCAAGGCTAACCTAAGCAAAAAGAACAAAGCTGGAGGCATGACGCTGCCTGACTTCAAACTATATTACAAAGCTAAAGTAACCAAAACAGCATGGTGCTAATATCAAAACAGATATATAGACAAATGAAACAGAATAGAGGTCTCAGAAATAACACCACACATCTACAACAACCTGATCTTCAACAAACCTGACAAAAGCAAGCAATGGGGAAAGGATTCCCTATGTAATAAATGGCGCTGGGAAAACTGGCTAGCCATATGCAGAAAAGAGAAACTGGACCCCTTCATTATACCTTATAAAAGAATTAACTCAAGGTGGATTAAAAACATAAATGTAAAACCTAAAACTATAAAAACCCTAGAAGAAAACCTAGGCAATATGATTCAGGACATAGGTGTGGGCAAAGACTTCATGACTAAAACACCAACAGCACTTGAAACAACAGCCAAAATTGACAGATGGAATCTAATCAAACTAAAGAGCTTCTGCTCAGTAAAATAAACTATCACAAGAGTGAACAGGCAACCTACAAAATATGAGAAAATTTTTGCAATCTATCCATCTGACAAAGGTCTAATATCCAGAATCTAGAAGGAACTTAAACAAATTTACAAGAAAAAAAAACAAACAACCCCATCAAAAAGTGGGCAAAGGATATGAACAGACACTCCTCAAAAGAAGACATGTATGTGGCCAATAAACATATGAAAAAAGCTCATTATCACTGGTCACTAGAGAAATGCAAATCAAAACCACAATGACATACCATCTCACACCAGTTTGAATGGTGATCATTAAAAATTCTGGAAACAGCAGATGCTGGAGAAGATGCAGAGAAATAGGAACACTTTTACACTGTTGGTGGGCTTGTAAAATAGTTCAACCATTGTGGAATACAATGTGGTGATTCCTCAAGGATATAAAACCAGAAATACCATTTGACCCAGCAATCCCATTACTGGGTATATACCAAAGGATTATAAATCATTCTACTCTAAAGACACATGTACACATATGTTTATCATGGCACTATTTACAATAGCAAAGACTTGGAACCAACATAATGCCCATCAATGATACACTGGATGAAGAAAATGTGGCACATGTTCACCATGGAATACTACACAGCCATAAAAAAGGATGAGTTCACGTCCTTTGCAGGGATATGGATGAAGCTGGAAACCATCATCCTCAGCAAACTAACAAAGGAACAGAAAACCAAACACTGCATGTTCTCACTCATAAGTGGCTGCTGAACAATGAGAACATGTTGACACAGGGAGAGGAACATCACACACTGGGGTCTGTAGGTGGGTGGGGGGAAAGGGGAGGGAGAGCATTAGGACAAATAGCTAATGCATGTGGAGCTTAAAACCTAGATGACGGGTTGATGGGTGCAGCAAATTACCATGGCACAAGTATACCTATGTAACAAACCTGCATGTTCAGCACATGTATCCCAGAACTTAAAGTAAAATTTTAAAAAATGAAAGTATGCAATATGTGTATGTGTGTGTATACATACATATAAATCAAGCACTCATTTTCATTATGTACATATATGCACATTATGAGTGTGAATATATGTTAAATAATATCCTATCAGTTTTGTATTTGTAACACATATATATACATGCATATACAACAAATAGAAGTGTTTTGCATAATAATTTCATTTATATTCATTTCATCAGCTAAGAACTAAAGAGAATTTAAATCAAAATCAATTATTCATTTACAGGTGTTTTTAACCATCATCTCCCCCTTTATCTTCACTTTTATGCCTCCTTGTATTGCCATTTTGTGACTTTTTGGCCATAAATTATACATATTTGGAACAGTCACTTTAAGAAATTCAATCTTTGGATAAAATCTCTAAGATTGATTTAGTATGAATACATGTGTGGGCACACACTTGACAAAGAAAGGTCACTTATAAATATATGTGTACACTTATCAAAATAATTCACATAAAATCTCTGAATAAAATTATCTGTAGGCTTTTTCTGTCAATAAAAGCAATATAGTATAATTCTTGGTAGTAAACCTGTTTGTTTTCATTCTGTTGCCTACCATGTGAGCTGCCATGTTGGTATAAAACATCGATCATTTGATATTTTACTACAGCAAATAATAGTGATCCCCACGAAATAATAAATAAATCAGTGAGTTTCAAGGAAATAAGTTTTTGGATGGATCAGATAATTTGAAGTTGTTAGTTTATTCTCCAGCAAGTTGAAAGAAAAAAGCTGTTAGTTTGTTCTCTATCAGGTGAACGAAGATGAAAACTAAAGTTCTCAAGGCCAGTGCATAATAATGGTGCCGTATTCTGTGCATCAATCACCATTACCAATTACCTATATTGCCAAATATTTCATGTACCGCTTTAGTGGTGATTAATCAATGTGCCATGGCACTGAAACTGAAACGAGACTTTGTAGTACTAGTGATATTCAAAGGGTTTTGAAAATTTATCAGCTCTATAGATATAGATGAAAATTTATCATCTAGAAATCCTGTTTTTATAAATGTTACCTAGCCAAATATTGGTTTTATTTACTTAATATTTAGAAAACATGAGTTTAGTAAAAATTGTTCAGATTTTCTTAATGTAGTGTGTGAAATTACTATGTAATTCTACAAGAAATATGCTACACAACTAAATACACAAATAGGTCAGGAGAGGGAGCAAAAGGTGCCTTTCCACTATAATCCGGAGCAACATCACCCGCTCTTCTCTCTACATCATCGATGTATGTTATCTAAAGTCCTGTGCAAATGCCACCTCAACACGAGTCCTCTAGCCTTGCCTTCTTATCAGAAGCAGCTCGAAAGCCCCGATAATTCTAGAACCACTGAAAAATACACACTTGTTGCAAGGATTGAAAAGCCTCATATTGCAAACTCAGAATTCACAGTATTGAAAAAATTCATAATTTTTTTAAAGTTACAAGACTGTGAACTATATAAAATGAATTATGCTGGGATCAGATGACTCTCTTCATTCCAGCCTATCTTATATTTTCTCATTCATTTCTCCACATAGTCACAACAACAGACTCACTATTACATTTCATTAATGGCTATTTTATAATAAATGATCTCAATAGCATTTCTGAAACCTCTGCTGTTCTGGTTTTACATAACTCTTGAATTTTTGAATGAGTTAGTTTTTGATTGAAAAAGACCTGATTCTTATGCTTAGAAAAGCCATCATTTCTTTCTGTAAGCTTTCCGTCTTCTATAAGCTTTACATGTTCCATAAGCAAACATTCGCTGATTTTGTGATCAAACTAGAGAGGCAAATTCAGTTAATAATAACAACGTCATTTATCATCCTCAAATCTAGTGTTATGGATAATACGATCTCCACAAGGAGACGGTTGCACGAGCGACAAGAGAAAGACAATCAACAGTCTTTTACTCATACCAAGATATGTCCACACACACTTGTTTCAACAGTCAAAGTAACGCCATATGTCCCCAGTGATGTGGGTGGGCAAAAGGAACAGTTGGCCTGCTAATGAGGGCCATATGTACACGCAGCCTATCGTACCATCCTTCTTACTTATGGTTGCTGAAAACTCAGTGGAAGAGCTTGCTCTGAGGAATGGCATGGCTGGAGGAGGAGAGGCTTCCTTAACAGCAGGAAAGGACCATTTGTTGTACAACTACTGTATCTCTGAAACTGGGAGCTAAAGATATGCATGTACGTTACTCATTCTCATTAAGAGTTACTTACGCATCCGTAGAGTTCTTTACTCCAGTTTCACCTTTTTCACTAAATTCTTTTGCATTTATGTGCAAAGGGATTTTGGGCCCTTTTCAAAAATTACTTTTCCTAATCAATCTTGTTAATTTGATGTTCATTTACATCGGCTTCTCTTTATTTTTAGCTTGATTTCCAGAAAAATTATACTTTCTTTGACATTGTTAAATGTTACAATATTAAAAGAAATGAAAAAGACTTAAAAACTTAGAATATTTGAATGAGGGTTTCTGGAAGGCAGAGAGAACAATAAGGCAAAAGTACTTACTGCACTACTGTTCCAAAGTAAAAGAAAAACAAAGATTTTAAAAATGATTATAGCAGCTTTGTATCTCAAACAGGGTTTCCTTTGAAATTTCTACAACTGCAAACACTATTCAGCAATTTGCACTGATTACAAAATTTATTGTTTTAAGGTCAATTGTGATACTATGATCAGATAATATAATTTACTTTACTCTTAATGGCTTCATTTTGACAAATGAGGGAGCTTTCAGGAAGGACAATGCTTCCTGCACAACAACCAGTAAAGCATGTCACATCCATTTTCAATATAATTTTAAGAAAAATGAAGGACAAACTACTTGTGAGGCAGCAAGAATTCATTTGCATTAAATTAATTTGAACAGGGCATTTCAAGTTCTCTCTGGCAACAATGGAATAAAGGGGAACATGAATCTATCTTATGCAATGATCCTCTTCTAGGTTATAGAAAGATTTGAAAGGCTGACATGACCATTGCTAAATTTATTCTAGAAGTCTATGATTAGTGTCATAGATATAACTCATGAGATAAAATATTCACAATGAATGTTTGTGAACTGCATCAATTGTGATGGAACTACTGTCTAACATCCCTTTGAAAATTTATATTCTGCAAAGGTTAAAAAAACACCAACCTTTCGATGCTTTCTTATATGGATGAGCTTTTGTCAACAAGAACTAAGCTTCACAATTAAGCACTATGGAAGATAATGTTCCATGTTAATTTAAACCTAACTAATCCAGGACTTGGCCTTGATAAATAATGGGTTTAATTAATATTTTTGACCCTAGCAGTGCAAATACTTTTACTTATATTTTACTAAAGCTAGTTTTGACAAATCTAAGGGTATTTAATTTATCAGTATCTGTTGTCAGATGAAAACTTCCCCATCAATACCTTCTAATGGTTCAAAAATAAACTGTTACCCCCACAGATACATTGCTTTTCCATGCGTAAGCAAGTACATTAATTTCAGGGTCTCAAGGCATAAAAGTGTTATTACCACTTGTGATAGGCTGCATAATAGTCCCAAAAGATGTTCTTCACCTAATCTCCAGGCCCTGGGAATGTGCTGCCTTACACAGCCAAAGGACTTGTAGATACGATTCAGTTCAGGATCTGGAGACAAGGTGATTATCCCAGATCATCCATGTGAGTCCAAAGTAATCACAGGAGTCCTTAGATGAAGTGGAGAGAAGGACTCAAAGTTAAAGGAGGAGACAACGCGGAGACAGAAACAGAAATAAAAGCAACGCACCTTGAAAATGGAGGAACGGGGAAAAGACAATGAAGACAGGTGCCACCAGAAGCAGAAAATGCAAGAGAATGGATTCTCCCCTCAGCACCTCGAGAAGGAACCCACACTGCAGACACATTGACTTAGCCTAATTACAGTGATTTTGGACTTCTGACCTTTGAAACTGCAAGACAATAAATATGTGTTAAGTTATGTAAATGTGTGGTAATTTGTTATAGCAGCAGTAATACAACTAATACACCACTACAATAAGCAAAGGAAATAAAGTGCAATAGTGACAAACTTAAGGGATTCCAGAAAAGAGAAACGAAGTGGTAAACTCAATCACAGGATTATATTAGTAACTGTAGTATATGTTACTTGCTTACCCTTTCAATCACATTATTGCTGTAATTATCATTATCATCCAATCAATATGATTACACCAGTATGTATAACTTAGACATGAAAATTTTTTTCTATTTCACCCTTCCCATAATTCCATGTAGCTACCCCTAAGCAACTGTGTATCTGATGAAGCTAATATTTTCAGGGAAAAATCTTCCATGTTAAGCAGAAAATTTACATCTAAAATTAAATTATTTTAAGCCAGTCTGGGGACAATACCTAGAAAATTCAAACATTACTTCTCAAGAATACCACTAGCAGTGAGTTTGTGACACTATCTTCCACCAACTGAATCAAAATTAATTTTAAATATTTTCAAAGCAATATTTTAAAAAATCGTGTACAAATTTTTTCCTCTTGGTAAAAATAAACCACTTCTCAACTATCCATTATATTTATGTTAATTACATGAAGTCCATACATGAATTATCATACCACAAATAGAAAACTATTTAAAGAGAAAAATCTCACTTGGTGCTGACAGAATGACAGCATAAAACTGTTAAGCATGAGGAGAAAGTTGTTTGCGGTGTAAATATTTCCCTTTTCCTATCAAAGTGTGTCCTGTGATCTAGTGCTCTTCTCTCCACATGCTTAAGTACAGCAAAAGTTATAAAAACACTCATTCTAGTTTTCTATACTTTAATGGTTGTAGAACATCAGAAGAGAATTGGGAGATGGGAATGTTTTGTGCTTGACATTGCATTTGAGGGGAAAATAAAAACTTGGACATAATATGTGGGATGTCTCCACAGTAATACATGGGAGGGCAAGAAAAAAATGCTATCAAATTCTACCATGCGCTGAGCCCCTTATATAAACAAATACCCAGCCTTTCTAATGTACTAACAACCACTCTTCATAGCAGGTATTCTATTCCCAGCTTGTAGGTAAGAAACAAAGCTTCAGAAAGGGATCTTCACCAATTTCACACAGTCAATAAAAGGCAGAACTAGGGCAAATATCAATAATAAAAATAGCAATCTCATCCTAATTGGACCTGGCACTGTTCTAAGAAGAAAATCATTAACAAAGGATTTTGAGTTACCACACTCTTAGTCTCCCCGTTTTACAAAAGAAGCAACTGAGGTAAAGTGAAGCCATGCCATTTCTTTTCAAGCTCATATACCTAACAAGATACCACCTTAATCATGGGTCTGTGATAGATCGTGTACCTCATTTCTAGCGTTTGCTGAGATTTTTCTTATTAACCCTAAGCAAGTATTTGATCCCTGGTAAGTATGCTGTAATTTTTTCACCGCTCATTCTTATCACGGTTCTTCAAGAAAAGTACACTTCAACACATTTGTCCTATTTGGTTACAAATTTTGAAATTCAAAATATGTATCACACTAAGCTGTTAGCTCCATTTGGAATTTTAAAAAACTAAATTTTTCACTCAGTTAAAAAAAATTGCATTGTTTACTCCCATATCTACAATATAGCTTATAAGTGTATATTTGTATTGAAAACATAATTTTCTATAACTTTTATAATATTTAAATATTATTTAAGGTTTTAATAATATTTAAATATTTAAATAATACATTTAAAAACATAGTTCAACAAGTCCGAATAATCCATCACTTACTTATGACAGAATATTTGTTCAGTATCTTCTGTTTGTTCACTCTTGTGTAATATATCCTATTTTAAGAATCAAAAACTTCTCTTAATGTCAACACTACAGCCTCTTCACAATTCCTACTTATTCCTAATTACCCTTCAGGAGCAAATAAAATGAATTTATCCCAAATTTCTTTGCTTTGAAACAACTTCAATGAAAATGGTGGTTGTCAACCATATCTACCATTCATATATCCCATTGTTTTCTGCATTAAATTTCATCTAATACTCCCTTATGCCATCAGTGTCACTACAAAGGGGGACAGGGGATGAATCTCATCATGAACAAAGGTATATACACTAGCTCTTAGGATGTTCAATCATCTCCTTACTGTATTATGTCCCATCTGAACTACTCATATTAAAATGAGCAACTATATGAACATGGTACTTTTAAGAAAGGATGTTCAAAAATTAATTCATATCTTGTACAAATTTGTATCCAAGAAAGCATGACCTAATAGGCATCACATATGTGAATGAAAAAATTCACTTTCAGCAATGAATGTTGATGACACTCCTTTAGCAAGAGTTGTACCGAGCTACCCACAACTCCTCAGCACTCACTATTCTCATACATGCGGTCGGACAATGTCCAAGGGTGCAGTGATTCTGTCCAGAGGCTTTTCTGGGCCATTAGAGCTGTCTCAGCCTGTGTACAGGGTTATACAGACACTCTAGGGCATTCATGACTCTGATCACTGGAGCAGCCCTGTACTAACTGCAAATTTATGGAGGAAACTTTCAAGTCCTCTTGCCCCTCAGTTGGGGTAACTCTGTTACCTATTTCATGTGGTCTCAGTTCTCCAACAAAAATGATCTCGGCTTGCTCATCTTACTTCCATCTCACTGCATGGCACAACTAGAAGTTGACTAGGTATTCTGCTTTAATGTATATGCAAAGCCCTCTTGTTCAGGAATGTTTGTAGAATAATATTTCTAAATTAGGAATACAATTGGTCTTGTTCTTTCCTGAGGGATAAAATGTCATCTCTCTTCTTCTCTCCCTCTCTCCTTTCTTCCTAACTCAGCTAACCCTCTATCTGAAAGAATTACAAAGGAAGAAATATAGGGCATTGTTTAGCATTCTCAGGAGGATTGGAAATGTTGGAATGACAGCGAGAATCACACATACACTGCTTGAAGTATTTTGTAGGATCCAAGGGAAGAGAAAATTTTGACATTCCAGAAAATTTAAGTCATCCTTTTAATATCAGGACCAGAAAGAAACAGGTCACACGGGCAAGAGCCATAAAACTAATTATCTTGACTCTTTCCAGAATACCTGAGCTATAAATGTACAGGGAATCCTGTAATCAGATGCAAAGTTGTGTATAATATACTTAGTTCCCAAGTGTAACTATGAATTTTATGTATATAATGTGAAAAATCGTTCCAAAGTATTTGAGACTCCAAAAAGTTTCCTAGCTAGCATTCAATATTCTTGCTTATCTTCTCCTTATACCCCTAACTGTATTGAGCATGCATAGACACACAAAAGCTAGGATCCACTATTACCACTTAAGAAAGAAAAGGAGGAAAAAGGCTGTATTATGGGGATTTTGTTTTCTTCCTCAACTCTTGAAGAAGCCTATTTGTATCAGCCCGTGTCAGACAACAAAGTACTTATCAATAAAGTTTTATGAATGTGGTCACATATGAAATATAAGAGCATTCAGTTTCTACCTCTCCTTTTCTCATAAATCCTACATCAGATATACATTAGCTATATCTGCCAATGTTTCCACGGAATCTTAAAGACTATTCACTGCAAAGCTGGCAGTGTAGCCTGGAAGCAAGTTATGTCTGCGTTGCAACTTCACACTAAGTGGTTTAAAAATACAACTAAATGTGGCCTGTCTTTATCTTGATTATAAGACATAAATTATCCCAAGAATATTCTTAGTAAAAATTGAGTCTCCCTGTCAAGCCACTTCTATTAAGAAGGACACAGGTCAGTTTTTAGGAGTTTAGGTGTTATTTGGAAGTTAGGAGCATCTAAATATGGAATATAACTCCATAAAATTATAGTATATTTTATATCAAAGAGAAAGGAGAAAAATAAGAAACGTTTTATTTTTTCATATAGCATGCTTATATATAATTACTTCAGTAGTCTCAATGTAGTCATGCAATTGTTTGGGTAAAGAACTAAACTTGAAGTTAAATAGCATAGGTCTGAATTCTTATGGTTTATAACATTCATATATTTTATATGTTCCAGAATAATATGTAATTTCTAAGTTTATAACATAATAATTACAGAAATCTAGGTAAAGTAATACTTCTGTGACACAGTCTCTTCATCTACAAAATGGAATTAATATTGCTTTTCTCCTTAAATTTATATTAAAAATTGGAGAAGTAATATATGTGAAAGAACCTTACATTAAATATGCAAGTTTTATTTGTTGAATTCAAACAGTCATTAAAGAAAGAACAAAATAAAACATTACATTTGGATTAACAAAGTAGATACATATATCTCAATCTGAGAAACCTTTAAGCTCTCTTGACCATAAAATGACATTGGATCCTAAAAGAGAATTTGGTAAATATTTGAAAGATATTTCAATTTCACACCTAAATGTTGATTCTGACATTTATTTCCTAAACTTATCATTTGTATACTTACCTGCTATTAAATCCACAGGGGTCATGTGACTAGCTGTATGCCCACCGATTTTATTGACAGGTATTCAGCAAGGCCCACAAAGTAAGTATTGAATTTTAAAAAAAAACAGATCCAAAACACCTAAAAGCAAAACACTTAGTAAATTCTTACAATCTTGATGATCAAAAATTAGTGCTATTAGTAAGAAAGAAACTTCTGAACCAAATAAAGTCCTAATACCTCCAAGGAATTTTGTCTCTCTGATACACACACACACTCACACACACACGATTAAAAAAATGAAGGAAATGTAAAAAAATAAATAAATGAAGGAAGTTCTGTGGGAAATGTCCATAATTTCATGCCCAGAATTTCTCTATCAATCTCTTTCCCCAAAGTTCTTCCAAGAAAATAAAGTTGCCTTTCTCTCAACGTTAACTCATCACTTTTCTCATAGCAGTTTCAAAAGAAATATTTCCTGTCAGCCGGCCACTTAAACTTTGTGCTGTTAAAGAAATCCAAAAAGGTATCAATTTTGCAACAAAGGATAAAGAGGAGACGAAGTGAACCAACATGGCTTTTAAGCTCAATTGCCGTCACCTGTCACAGGCTGTCTAGCGAGCCTGAAGTTCCCTCTAATAAGCTTATGGAGGGTGCGGAGCAAAGGCACCTCAAGTTGCTCTGCGGGTTTTCCCCTGGTAAATTAGGCTGAAAGGAAAAGAGTCCCACCCCCCACCCCCAAACTTGGAGACCAGGGCTGCCCTGCCTCATTCTGTGCCCAGACCTCCTACTTCCACGCCCTTCCAGTCCTTTCCTCGGCTTGGAAAATTGGGCATGAGGCAAGCAAAAGGAAGGACAGAAGGCCAAAACGGGCATCCGGAAAGCCAAATTTCTGTCTCAAAAGCTCGTCTAGAAACGCATACGTAGCGCGTGCCTTGGGGACATCTCCTAAAACCCCGTTCACTGAAGCTAATTCCTCCCGAACGCCCCCACGCCGGCTGAGGATCGCAACCGCCCATCCGCCCCTCCAGCCTGTGCAGCCGCCCCCAAAACCTCCCGTGAATCGGGAAATGTCAAGGCAGCAGCGCTTGGGGAGCCGAGCAGCCTCGCCAGTTCCACGTCTCTGGTTCGAGACCCCTCGCTTCACCTCTTTGGGGAACTCACCTGGAGTCAGGTTTAGACGGCAGCCTCCACCCAGGGGACCGGGAAGCGGCCCCGGGAAGCGCCGCCGCGTCCTGTGAATAACGAGCGCAGCGCAGCGGAGCAGCTCCCCCCGGACCGGCCGCTCCCCGATTCCTCCCGCTCTGTCCGGGAACCGTCCCTCCGTTCTTTCCTCTCCCTCCCCTGCCTGCAGCCGCCGCGCTCCCTCCTCCTGCTGGCGGCTCAGGGCTGTGCTTCCGCCTCCCTCCTGCGGGCGCACGAGCTGCCCGCGCTGCTAATGAGCAGGCTCCAGGCTCCGCCCGGCCAGGGGTGCGCACACGCCCCACGCCGGAGACGAGCTCCCGGGAGCGGAGCTATGGATACGCCTGGTGCGGCCGCTGGAGAAATGAACTGGAGGAGGCATCCAGCATCTCACACTTTCTGGCCACTCAGCTTAACTAAGCCATAACCCCAGACTTCTTCCTAAATCTCCAGTAATTTACAGGTGCTGAAAAGTCAATGAGGGGTTTGAGCACAATCTGTGTTAACAGTATTGCCAGTATAGAGATGCTAATCTGGCTAGATTCTAGGGATGAAATGTTCAAGGGACGGTATATGATTCTTTCTGGTTGTTATTTTGACATATTTTGGCTATACTTACAGATCTGTAAAATAAACCAGCAATCTTCTAATCACGACAACACAGATTCCTAATTGAAGGCAGCTGATACTTATTAAATACCAGGCTCTGTTTAATAGGCTCTTTTTTCCCAGCTGATCTTTACTACAATTCTGTGAGCACTACTAGCACCCCTATTCTATATTTTAAGAATTTGGGACTAACTTTTAAAACAAGACGGTCTTAAAACAAGACTAAGGAACATGTCCAACCTTGCAGAGATTCTAAGTTTCTGAGCCTAAATAATAACTGAAATCTGTAGCTCCCACAACCCATACCCTGTGTATAATGTGTTGCAGCATCTTGGATGGTACTGTGTAACTGAACCAACAAAGATAATAGGACCATCAGCAAATACACACCACGAGACTAATGAATACCTAGAATCCTAGTGAGACTTGTAAATAGTCAAGCACCCTAAGTAACAATAGTTCAAGTGCATGCTAAACATGGTGATTACTTATAAAAGAACAGCAACCAGTATGAGTGAAGACAGGCAAATAATGTTCAATATGTTCAGAATCAATGTCCAGCCACTTATGAGTTGAATTCCCCACTCTAAAAAAGAGGCCAGATGTGATGTATTCTAAGAAGTCTACAATGGGCGTGGTCTTTTCGCAACCAAAAAGGGCTTTTTAGACACTTATTTCCCATTAAGAATATGCAATAGCTAATTAATATTAAATCTGAAAATCAATGATAATTTATTTCAACTAACCTTACATGAAAAAATCATTACTCATTCAAGCTTTTAGAATTAGATTAAATAGCATTGAGTATCAGATTTACTTCAACCCATAGAAATAATAGACAGTTAATTAACAAACTAAGTAATTTAATTAACTTTACTTTTGTGTCATGATGTATTTTTCCTTAGGAAAAGGATAAGATATTTTTTCCATGGTATAAAATACTAGAATATGACTTTTATATTTTTCTTCATGAAGATTAATGAATTAATAAAATAAGTACAGACATATTTATTGTCAACAAATCTATCCAGATCATTAATTCTCCACTCAAGAAATTATGCTAGGCAAGCTTTATTTCTCCATATGTACAAGGCAATTCAGAGGTCAAAAATTTTAAAACACTTCAATGAACATCAACCATTAATTAACTAGGAGTAGATTTTATTTATAAACAACTTTAAAAGACTATAAACAAGGTATAACAAACTTCTACTTTATCAATACTGCTACTCCTGTTGAACACAAAGATATATAATTATAGTTTTCTCCCTATTTAAAATATTTATTGATTCAGGCATAATAATGTCATACTCATCCCTCAATAATCAGTGTACATGGAACCAGAAATCTTTTCTTTCACCTAGTCAATGTAAGTATTTCTGTGTTTTGCATGTTAACACTCTATTTATTCTGTGTTTCTAGTGCTTATCCTCAAAATTTTTATAGTTCCGTTCACATATAAATTCTACCAATCAGCACTATATATAAATAATGCAACGTATAAAATGTGTTAACTAAATGGATGTAAGGTTTATGCTAAATTTTTCACATAGTAAGTACTTCAAAACCCTTATTATTTTTCCTTAAGCTTTTATGTGCATATATTTTATCTCTCCAACTAAAGAATAAACTTCTAAATAAGAAGAGTTTTGTCTATAAATTTTACGCATTTTAATACATTATTAATCTAAAACCTTGGACTAGAGTTTGGAATTCTTTTATGTATTCATTTACTGATTCAAAAAATAGGTGTCCATGCCATTTTTTCTAAACCTTGTGCAAGATGTAGGGTATACAATGATGTCCAGAATTTAGAGTCCTTGACCTCATGGAGTTTAAAGTGCAGTAATGTACAGTAATTTTAAAATCTATTTATTATTATTTAAAACAATAAATGAATACATTCTTGTCGAAAATAACTGAAAAGTCTGTCTGAATTCCCTGGCCAAGGCCAAAACATGAAAGCAAAAGAGCTGCCTGAAAACAGTGCAAGCCACTCTCCAGAGGGTTTCTCTGTTGAAACAACACATCGCATTATGGAAATAATGAGAAAAATTAGTAACTGTGCAAACGACAGCACATATGCATCTTTGTGGTTTCTGACCTTTTAGCATCGTCGAAGCAAGACCACAAACCTTTCAACACCATGCGTGGTATTAATCTTGCACAGAATATAATGTTTTCACATATTTTATTCTGATTTCCTACAAAGTAATTTCAATTTCTAGCTAAAGCTAATGGATTTTTCTAGTGAAAACATTGTGTACCGAATGACTTTCCAGTGAGATCCGCATACCATGCGCCATTTTCATGTTCATGCTCATTTCTCTGAAGTCTGTTTGCCTTTAATTCACCATAATAAAATTCCTTGTGTACTTTTATTGGCAACCATCGCATAGTGACACTTGCATCCAAATGTAATTCCATGTGAGCTTGGCAGTGTTTGCTTTTTTCTCAGAAGAGGAAAGTTAGAGGGAACAAGGGGCAAAGATGTGTGTAAGAATATCTGAGGGGCCATCACAGCATCATCACAAATTCAAGATTTTTTTGAAACATTAGACAAGGGACTGACAGCCATGCCCTGGGATGGCTGAAACAGTTCACAACCTGCTCATGTTTATGACCAAAATCATCACCTAAAATGAATTCAATGTGTAAATATCATAATATTGTTTGTGTATAAGTAATCATGAAGCAGTTAGGGAAGGGAGTATAATCTAGTAAGAAATTTGAACAAAATGTGTTAGACAAAATTCAAGAAGATTTAAAAGAAGAAAATTAACCTGTCTGATCTGAACAGAATTGGAAAAGCACATCAATCATAGCTCTATACATTGACCATAGACTTAAAGCATAACATAAAAATAAAGAAGGCAGATAACTCAGGAAAACATTTCTATTAAATCTACTCCGTAAAGTTTTCCCATACTTTTATTTTACTAACAGGAGCATACATTTAAATCTCACAAAATCATATATATTTTGTTGATTCAATTTGTAGCAGATAGAGGAGCATGTCCCAGTGCTATGACAGTGAGTTGTCACTATAACATACCACTGCTTTACATCTTACCCACAGGCTAAAATGTTTACCCCTAGAGTCGTGACTTTGTATATGGCAGGAGATTGCTACTAAAAGTAAATATATTTGGCTGAAGGGTAGATACATCTTTAGGCCATTATATCATTCACTAAAATTTAGCAGGCATTTACATATTTACCTGCTTAGTTCATATGACAAATATGTTTGAGAGACTGCCATATACAAAAAAAAAAGATGGAACCATCTTACAAATTTAGAGATTACTTAAAGAAATGGAACTGAAGGGTTAACTGTGATGGCAAGAATGAAGAGAGCAAAACCAGAGGGTACTTCAAGGAGAACAGGCATGAGAGAGGCATTATAATTTGGAGGGTGCTATGATTTGAACCTATGTGCCCATCCAAAGTTTGTATGTTGAAACTAAAATCCCAGGACAATGACATCAAGAGATGGGGCTTTTGGTTAAGTGATTAAGTGAAGAAGGATCCACCCTCATGAATGAGATAAACGTCCTCGTAAAAGATGCTTTAGAGGAATGCCGGGCTCCTCAGTCTCTTCTGCCATGTCCTTACATTGTCCGTTTTTGCCCACTTTTGTCACCTGAAGACGAAGCAAGAAGGTGCCACCTCGGGACCAACTGCCAAATCTCCGCTGTCTTGATTTCAGACTTCTCAGCCCCAGAACTGTGAGAAATACATTTCTGTTATTTATGAATTACTCAATCTGTGGCATTTTGTTATAGCAGCATACAGACAAAAACAGGGAAACAGCCTGGTGAGAGTGGATATTTTAGAAACTTGAGATGATTCAATGTCGCTGATTCTCCATTTTCTCATATGTAAAATGAAGGAAATAATGCTGATTACTTCATAGTTCATTGTGCAAATTAAATTAACTATGTAAATAAAGCAAGCAATATAGTTCCTTTTATCTAGTATACATTGTTTAAGTGTTGTTGTCATTACATGAGGAAAACAAGAACTTCCCCAAACAGAAGGATGTGGGAACCAAAACTAAGATATAAGAAAGGACCAAAGTTCACTGTGACAATCTGGTCAAGCGCTGGTTAGGGAAGATAGCATAATGTTACGCATAGATATTATTTTAGGATAATTTTCCTCCACCCCGAACTCCTCTAGCACTTTGCCTACGTCTTTCATTGCACTTCTTCATTTGTCTCTTTAATTACGGTTATTTATATAAATCTTTTAGCTTCCTACAAAAATAAGCTTGTAGTGGGACAGATTCTTGAGGATCTATGTCAAAGCAATTTTTCTATTTCCTACAGCAAGTAACCCAGTAGTAATCACCCAGAATTTGTTAAAAGAATAAACATAGGAAGATTAATTTCCATTTTTTTCTTTGCTAATTTTTAATCAGAATTATACCATTGTTAGGGAGGGAGAAATTATAAATTGAGGACATGAGTATTAACATTTAAATCTGTTATTCTGCTTTATTTTAGAGCTTGCCATGTTTTGTGATTAAAAAAAGAAACAGGACATTCTATATAGCTGTTGCAAAACGTGTGGCCTGTTGGTGAACTAGCAGCACCAGCATTACCAAGACTTCGTTAGTTTGCAGGACTACTGAGTCAGAATTCGCATTTTGACAAAACTCCAGGTGATTCATGCTCTGCATTTAAGTTGGAGAAGCACTGTTCTATAGTTCTGCTTATGTCCTAAATGCATTGTCAGTGAAAGAAAATACTATACGTATGATAATAATAACGGTAATATTAACAAAAATGTAACTATTAGTAATTTTCTATGCTCTCCCAAATACTAAGTCCTTTATTTAATACTTATGATAATTCTGCGAAGTTGCAATTGATATCACCTACTAAACTGATACTCAGAAATCTGAAGTAATTCTCCAAGGTCACAAAGCTAGTGAATCACAAACAAGATTTTTAAACTCTTGCTGCTTCATTCCAAAGACCAAACCGTTTCTAACTCACGGTTAATACATTTGCTTCTGCCTTCCATTTCCTACATGTGGTTTCCTTTCTATTTCATTAACTTTACTTATACATGACTGATTTTTAACCCTCTCTAACATTTGCAGAATATGGTGTACTATGGTTAATAAGGACAATACACTTATACATGACTGATTTTTAACCCTCTCTAATATTTGCAGAATATGGTGTACTATGGTTAATAAGGACAATACCAAGTAATATCATGTTGAGAAAGCGTGCAGAAGTAGCATCAAAAAACAGACTTTTTCCAAAATGTTTACTAAAAACTTTCAATAAAAACAAGATTTTCTACTTAGAATTTCTACCTTGCATAACTCAAATGGAGCATGATTATTAAAATGACAAAAAAGATTCCGTAATTGCCTAAGAGCTAAGAATAAGAATTGCTATATAAAAAAGCATAAATATGCCATATGAATGACATCTCTAAGAATTATGGGAGTGCTATTTGGTATTTAGTATTTAGTTCCATTCTGCAGCATGATCAAAAAGAAGCATCTGTATAGTTCACTGTGCATTATAGCACAATAAATCACCTCATTAGGCTCAGATATATGTAAAGATTTACAGTCTGGGAAAGTCCACTAGATATTCTTAATCACTTCTTAGACTGTACTGTCCCCCATATTTCTCTTTTTCTATAGAAAAGTTGCACATGGAAAGGCTTTATTTGAAATCCAGCAATGAATGGAATGTCTGTGAAGCAAGAAATAGATGGAAATTGACATTTTAAAAGAAAGTTTGGCTTCTGAAGAGATATAGCTGTGACCTTGGTCTTTTCGTTGGAGAGAAGTATTCCCTAGCCTTACTGTACTATTTTTCCCAAAGCACGCTCTCTATTATTCTCCCTTCATCTCTGGCTCCTATCATATGGCCCCTCCCTCATTCTATCTGGTGAGTTCTAAGAAAAATGCTTAAATTCTGCAGAGAAGTTTGAGAACAATGCTAAATATTCCTCAGAGAAGCAAAATGTTATGTTAACAGTTTATATTTTCACATGAAATTGTCTATCTCTTCTCTCTGTCTCATGTGTGTATGTGTGTATGTGTATATATATATACAGTATAATATACAGTAGATATGTATATATAGAGTATAATATTCAGTATATATGTATATATAGTATAATATACCGTATATATGTATATATATATACAGTGTGTGTGTGTATATATATATATATATATATATATATATATATACTACCATTTACCTCCCAGGCTATGCGTCCTGAATCTTAAAAGTAGAAAGCCCTCACAGGCCGCGGTTGCTCATGCCTGTAATCCCAGCACTTTGGGAGGCCGAGGCGTGCAGATCACCTGAGGTCGGGAGTTCAAGACCAGCCTGACCAACATGGTGAAACCCCATCTCTACTAAAAATACAAAAAATTAGCTGGGCGTTGTGTTGCGCGCCTGTAATCCCAGCTACTCAGGAGGTGGAGGCAGGAGAATTACATGAACCCGGGAGTCGGAGGTTGTGTGAGCCGAGACCACGACATTGCACTGCAGCCTGGGCAATGAGAGCAAAACTCCATCTCAAAAAAAAAAGGTGGAAAGGCCTTAAAAGACTTTTGAAAATGAGATTTGTCAAATATTTATTAGAGATGAAGAAAATAAGTGCGGACCCACACGTAACTTGTCTGAGGTCACAGAGGTAGTCATGCTGCAGCAGGCTTATTGGTTTTCCTCTATGACATGCATTATTATTGTTTTTGATCATTTCAAGAGGTTTCTAGTCGATAGTGGGACAAAATTTCTAATTTGGGAACCTAATTTTCTCTGCAAATCTTCTTTACATCTCTAGCTTATTAATACACCTCAGAAGTGTTACAGGAATTAATTCGCAGGATTTTGAAGAATATTTTGAGGTATGCTGGGAAAAATCATGTCAAGTATCAATGATTAGAAACTAAACAATCAATATTAGATATTGTAAAATTATATTTAAACTTCCATATGGCATAAATAAGTTATTTTAATGTACAGTCGTTGTACTTTGTAAACTTGCATATAAAATATTTGAAAAAATAACTTTCAATATGTAAAATGTAAATATACAAAGGAAAGGATCGGAAAAAATAGGTAAAAATAATCAGGATAAGAAAACCCTACAGTGTCACCCTCAGAAGACTATAGAAGGATTCTCACCCTCGAGAAACAGAGGAACTTGAACATGGAAATGACCCTCTGCTGGCCATACTGATTATGGTACATAATTTTAAAAGGCTTTTGGAGAGAAGGGAAATGTTTTATTATGCATTCAGCACAGTTTTATGGTGATGTTTCTTAACTATCAGCTATTTTTAAAATTCCCATAATCTTTCTATAGATGACAAAGTTACATAAATATGAAGGATAAGAAGGGCCCCTGCAAACCTGATAGTACAATTCTCTTTTCAATGATAACGTATTTCTAAGCGCGCATCTCCCAATCATATTGATGTGCATTTAGTGTTCTTTTACCTACACCTGTCAAAGTGGCTAAAGTAATCCTTCATGAGGAGATAATTTTTTCATTTAGGTGATTTTTTCCGCATAATACTCTAACATTTCCAATTCCATTTTTCTCGGAAAAGTTTACATGATATACATAAACAATTACTAAAACTTTGGCTGCATAAATAATTTAAATGGACTTTACTTCAAAGATAATATTTACTTTTAAAGTTGTAAACCTTTGAATCATCAATTAATTAGAATTATCTTTTTCTTTATAAATAAAGTTTTTTGTCCCTACATATTTATGATTTGGAAATTTTCACCTGGAAAATTTCATTTTCATTTGGATGCCTTGTCTTTAGTATAAAATTCAGTATTTCAATTTCAATATAATTTTTTGATTGATTTTTACCTGAAATTATGATAAAATAAGAAAAGTGAAAAATAGAGATAAACTTTAAGTACAATGTTATTTGTGCTTAATAATAAAATCAAGAAAGTAAAATATCTAAAATAATTATAACTATTTAAATAAACAAAGTATCATGTAATGGGCGAAATATTCTTCTGGCTCGTTTTTGATTCTGACAGGTTGTTTACAGGTTCTGAAGTTCAGTTTGCTCATCTCTAAACTGAGGTTGAACTAGGTATGGCTTGTTTGGCTGAACTCTGTAAAGCTGGTCAAAAAAGTTGCATTTGCATTCTTCTTCCTGTTACTGTATACAATAGAATCCTTCCTGTTTCTACCATGAGATTCAGAACACAGTCTCTGACCTTTCGGAATAGTTTCCAAGTCTCCTTTTTCTCCTGAAGCCTTCTCATAAACGGCTCTACCATGCACCCTGCTTGTCAACACCAAACTCGAAGTATACCTGATGTCATCCCTTCCTTTACCATCTTCCTACCTGTATCCAATCTGTAGCTCAACCATATCAAACTTGAGAAATCTCTCTAATGCATCCATTCTGCTCATTCTCTATAATAACCACTCTAGGTCAAACCACGGCCAAACCCATCAGTTCGGTTCAATATTTTGATGGATCCCTAATGTGTCTGCATATTTCCACTTCCCCCTTCTACCATCTGTTCTCTAGAAAGCAAAGAAAGTAATCACCAAAAAAAGAAAAAGAAAAAACAGGAAAGGAATAACATCAGGTCATTGCCCTAGAAAAATCTTGCAGAAGCTTCCCAATACTTGTGCAAGAAAGCTCACAACCCATATTCGGACCCCCTAACTCTAAATGTGTGTATAACCTCATGTCATGCATCGCTCACTTACTATGCTCCGGCCACCATGGACTTCTATTACTCATACACGCTGAACATTCTCCTGTTAGAAGGTCTTGTCATGTGTTCTTCTGGTTGCCTGGAAATCTCTTGTCATCTTCTCCTCTTTCAGGCCTGAGATTAATTTCCTCAAACAGGCATTTCTTGATCCCACCTTATCTCACTTCACCTTCAACCTCTTTTAAAAATCCTCAATCTGATTTTTCTTCATAGCATATATTATAATATGTCAATATCTCGTCTATTTATGTGATTACTAACTTATACTGAGGAGAGCCTTTTGAATAGAATCTCAATAGCCCGAGTTTCTACAACTATGTCCCCATACCTCAATTCCCAGCACTTGGCACAGGATCGAGTACAACAAACACTTACTGACTGGATAACGAACTACTTGTAAGATAAAATCAAACCTTGCGGAATTGCAGGCATATTCCCTTACTCTTATACTCCTATGCTTAAAGTGAAAATATATTCATGTTATATTGCTCCAAATGTCCACTTCCAGTTTCTACAGAAAGAGCGTTTCACAACTCCTCAATCAAAAGTAAGGTTCAACTCTGTTAGTTGAATGCACAGAACAGAAAGAAGTTTCACAGAATGCTTCTGTGTAGTGTTTATTTGAAGATATTCCTTTTTCCACTATAGGACTCTTAGCGCCACGAATGTTCACTTCCAGTTTCTACAAAAAGAGTGTTTCAGAACTGCACAATCAAAATTAAGGTTCAAATCTCTCAGTTGAATGCACATATGAGGAAGAAGTTTCACAGAATGCTTCTGTGTAGTTTTTATTTGAAGATAATCCTTTTTCCACTATAGGCCTCTTAGCGCTTCGAAAGTCCAATTACAGTTTCTACAGAATAGTGTTTAAGAACTGTTCACTCAAAAGTAAGGTTCAACTCTGTTACTTGAATTCACAAATCGGAAAGAAGTTTCACCGAATGCTTCTGTGTAGTTTTTATTCGAAGATATTCCTTTTTCCACTATTGGCTTCTTAGCGCTCCGAATGTCCACTTGCAGTTTCTACAGAGAGAGTGTTTCAGAACTGCTAAATCAAAAGTAAGGATCAAATCTGTTAATTAAATGCACAGATCAGAAAGAAGTTTCACAGTATGCTTCTGTGTAGTTTTTATTTGAAGATATTCCTTTTTCCACTATAGGCCTCTCTGCACTCCGAATGTCCACTTGCAGTTTCTACAGAAAGACTGTTTCTTAAATGCTTCATCAAAAGTAAGGTTCAACTCTGTTAGTTGAATACACATATCAGAAAGAGGTTTCACAGAATGCTTCTGTGTAGTTTTTATTTGAAGATATTCCTTTTTCCACTTCACGCCACTTAGCGCTCCGAATGTCCATTTGCAGTTTCTACAGAAAGAGTGTTTCAGAACTGCTCAATCAAAAGTAAGGCTCAACTCTGTCAGTTGAATGCAGAGAACAGAAAGTAGTTTCAGAGAATGATTCTGTGTAGTTTTTATTTGGAGATATTCCTTTTTCCACTATAGGCCTCTAAGCGCTCAGAATGTCCAATTGCAGTTTCTACAGAAAGAGTGTTTGAGAACTGCTCAAACAAAAGTAAGGTTCAACACTGTTAGTTGAATGCACAGAACAGAAAGATGTTTCACAGAATGCTTCTGTGTAGTATTTATTTGAAGATATTCGTTTTTTCACTACAGGCCTCTTAGTGCTCCGAATGTCCACTTGCAGTTTCTACAGAAAGAGTGTCTCCGAATGGCTCTATCAAAAGTAAGGTTCAACTCTGTTAGTTGAATGCACAGAACAGAAAGAAGTTTCACAGAATGCTTCTGTGTAGTTTTATTTGAAGATATTTGTTTTTCCACTTCACGCCTCTTAGCGCTCCGAATGTCCACTTTCAGTTTCTACAGAAAGAGTGTTTCAGAACTGCTCAATCAAAAGTAAGGCTCAACTCTGTTAGTTGAATGCACAGAACAGAAAGAATTTTCACAGAATGCTACTGTGTAGTTTATATTTGAATATATTCCTTTTTCCACTATTACCCTCTTAGCGCTACGAATGTCCAGTTGCATTTTCTACAGACAGAGTGTTTCAAAACTGCTCAATCAAAAGTATGGTTTAACTCTGTTAGCTGAATGCTCAGATCAGAAAGAAGTTTCACAGAATGCTTCTGTGTAGTTTTATTTGAAGATATTTGTTTTTCCACTTCACGCCTCTTAGCGCTCCGAATGTCCACTTTCAGTTTCTACAGAAAGAGTGTTTCAGAACTGCTCAATCAAAAGTAAGGCTCAACTCTGTTAGTTGAATGCAGAGAACAGAAAGTAGTTTCAGAGAATGCTTCTGTGTAGTATTTATTTGGAGATATTCCTTTTTCCACTATAGGCCTCTTAGCGCTCCGAATGTCCCCTTGCAGTTTCTACAGAAAGAGTGTTTCAGAAGTGCTCAATCAAAGGTAAGGTTCAACTCTGTTAGTTGAATGCACAGAACAGAAAGAAGTTTCACAGAATGCTTCTGTGTAGTTTACATTTGAAGATATTCCTTATTCCACAATTATCCTCTTAGCGCTCCGAATGTCCACTTGCATTTTCTACTGAAAGACTGTTTCAGAACTGCTCAATCAAAAGTATGGTTTAACTCTGTTAGCTGAATGCACAGATCAGAAATAAGTTTCACAGAATGCTTCTGTGTAGTTTTTATTTGAAGATATTCCTTTTTCCAATATAGGCCTCTTAGCGCTCCGAATGTCCAATTGCAGTTTCTAGAAAAAGAGTGTTTCAGAACAGCTCAATCAAAAGTAAGGTTCAACTCTGTTAGTTGAATGCACAGAATAGAAGGAATTTTCACACAATGCTTCTGTGTAGTATTTATTTGAAGATATTCCTTTTTCCACTATAGGCCTCTTAGTGCTCGGAATGTCCGCTTGCAGTTTCTACAGAAAGAGTGTTTCAGAACTGCTCAATCAAAGGTAAGGTTCAACTCTGTTAGCTGAATGCACAGAACAAAAAGAAGTTTCACAGAATGCTTCTGTGTAGTTTTTATTTTAACATATTCCTTCTTCCACTATAGGCGTCTTAGCGCTCCGAATGTCCACTTGCAGTTTCTACAGAAAGAGGGTTTCAGAACCGTTCAATCAAAAGCAAGGTTCAACTCTGTTAGTTGAATGCACAGAACAGAAAGAACTTTCACAGAATGTTTCTGTATAGTTTATATTTGAAGATATTACTTTTTCCACTATAACCCTCTTAGCGCTCCGAATGTTCACTTGGATTTTCTACAGAAAGAGTGTTTCAGAACTGCTCAATCAAAAGTATGGTTTAACTCTGTTAGTTGAATGCACAGATCAGAAAGAAGTTTCACAGAATGCTTCTGTGTAGTTTTTATTTGATGATATTCCTTTTTCCAATAGAGGACTCTTAGCGCTCCGAATGTCCAATTGCAGTTTCTGCAGAAAGAGTGTTTCAGAATGGCTCAATCAAAAGTAAGGTTCAACTCTGTTAGTTGAATGCACAGAACAGAAAGAAGTTCCACAGAATGCTTCTGTGTAGTATTTATTTGAAGATATTCGTTTTTCCACTATTACCCTCTTAGCGCTCCAAATGTCCACTTGCAGTTTCTACGGAAAGAGTGTTTCACAGCTCCTCAAGCTAAAGTATGCTTTAACTCTGTTAGTTGAATGCACAGATCAGAAAGAAGTTTCACAGAATGCTTCTGTGTAGTTTTTATTTGAAGATATTCCTCTTTCCAATATAGGCCTCCTGGCGCTCAGAATGTCCAATTGCAGTTTCTACAGAAAGAGTGTTTCAGAACGGCTCAATCAAAAGTAAGGTTCAACTCTGTTAGTTGAATGCACAGAACAGAAAGAATTTTCACAGAATGCTTCTGTGTAGTTTTTATTTGAAGATATTCCTTTTTCCACTATAGGCCTCTTAGTGCTCCGAATGTCCACTTTCAGTTTCTACAGAAGGAGTGTTTCAGAACTGCTCAATCAAAAGTAGGATTCAACTCTGTCAGTTGAATGCACAGAACCCATAGAAGTTTCACAGAATGCTTCTGTGTAGTTTTTATTTGAAGATAATTCTTTTTCCAGTATACGCCTCTTAATGCTCCGAATGTCCACTTGCAGTTTCTACTGGGAGAGTTTTTCACAACTGCTCAATCAAAAGTAAGTTTCAGGTCTGTAAGTTTAATGCACAGCACTGAAAGGAGTTTCACAGAATGCTTCCTTGTAGTTTTAATTTGAAGATATTCCTTTTTCCACTATAGGCCTCTTTGCAATCCGAATGTTCACTTGCAGTTTCTATAGAAAGAGGGTTTCAGAACTGCTCAATCAAAAGTAAGGTTCAACTCTGTTAGTTGAATGCACAGAACAGAAAGAAGTTTCACAGAATGCTTCTGTGTAGTTTTTATTTGAAGATATTCCTTTTACCACTATAGACCACTTAGCGCTGCGAATGTCCACTTGCAGTTCCTACAGAAAGAGTGTTTCAGAACTGCTCAATCAAAAGTAATGTTCAACTCTGTTAGTTGAATGCACAGAGCAGAAAGAAGTTTCACAGAATGTTTCCGTGTAGTTTTTATTTGAAGGTATTCCTTTTTCCACTATAGGCCACTTAGCGCTCCGAACGTCCGCTTGCAGTTTCTACAGAAAGAGTGTTTCAGAACTGCTCTATCAAAAGTAAGGTTCAAATCTGTTAGGTGAATGTACAGATCATAAAGTAGTTTCACAGAATGCTTCTGTGTAGTTTTTATTTCAAGATGTTCCTTTTTCCAATATGGGCCTCTTAGCGCTCCGAATGTCCACTTGCAGTTTCTACAGAAAGAGTGTTTCAGAACTGCTCAATCAAAAGTAAGTTTCAACTCTGTTACTTGAATGCACAGATCAGAAAGGAGTTTCACAGAATGCTTCTGTGTAGTTTTTATTGAATGTATTCTTTTTTCACTAGAGGCCTCTTAGCCCTCCGATTGTCTACTTGCAGTTTCTACAGAAAGAGTGTTTGAGAATTGCTCAATCAAAAGTAAGTTTCAACTCTGTTATTTGAATGCAGAGAACAGAAAGAAGTTTCACAGAATGCTTCTGTGTAGTTTTTATTTCAAGATATTCCTTTTACCAGTATAGGCCTCTTAGCGCTATGAGTGTCCACTTGCAGTTTCTACAGAAAGAGTGTTTCAGAACTGCTCAATGAAAAGTAAGTTTCAACTCTGTTAGTTGAATGCACAGAACAGAAAGTAGTTTCACAGAATGTTTCTGTATAGTTTTTAGTTGAAGATATTCGTATTTCTACTATAGGCCTCTTGGCGCTCTGAATGTCCACTTGCAGTTTCTACTGGAAGAGTGTTTCAGAACTGCTCAATCAAATGTAAGGTTCAAGTCTGTTAGTTGAATGCACAGAACAGAAAGAAGTTTCACAGAATGCTTCTGTGTAGTTTTAATTTGAAGATATTCCGTTTACCACTATAGGCCACTTAACGCTACGAATGTCCACTTCAGTTTCTACAGAAAGAGTGTTTCAGAACTGCTCAATCAAAAGTAAGTTTCAACTCTGTTAGTAGAATGCACAGACCATAAGGAAGTTTCACAGAATGCTTCTGTGTAGCTTTCATTTGAAGATATTCCTTTTTCCATTATAGGAAACTTAGCGCTACGAATGTCCACTTTCAGTTTCTACAGAATGAGTGTTTCAGAACTGCTCAATCAAAAGTGAGGTTCAAGTCTGTTAGCTGAATGCACAGAACAGAAAGAAGTTTAACAGAATACTTCTGTGCAGATTTTATTTGAAGATATTCCTTTTTCCACTATAGGCCTCTTACCGCTCCGATTGTCCACTTGCAATTTCTACAGAAAGAGTGTTTCCGAACTGCTCAATCAAAAGTAAGGTTCAGCTCTGTTAGTTGAATGCACAGAACAGAAAGAAGTTTCAAAGAATGCTTCTGTGTAGTTTTTATTTGAAGATATTTCTTTCTCCACTACAGGCCTCTTAGTGCTTCGAATGTCCACTTGCAGTTTCTACAGAAGGAGTGTTTCAGAACTGCTCAAACAAAAGTAGGATTCAACTCTGTCAGTTGAATGCACAGAACACCAGGAAGTTTCACAGAACGCTTCTGTGTATTTTTTATTTGAAGATAATTCTTTTTCCACTATAGGACTCTTAGCGCTCCGAATGCCCACTTGCAGTTTCTACAGAAATAGCGTTTCAGAACTGCTCAATCAAAGGTAAGGTTCAAGTCCATTAGTTGAATGCACAGAAAAGAAAGTAGTTTCACAGAATGCTTCTGCGTAGTTTTTCTTTGAAGATATTCCTTTTTCTACTATAGGCCTCTTAGCGCTCTGAATGTCCACTTGCAGTTTCTACAGAAAGAGTGTTTCAGAACTGCTCAATCAAAAGTAAGATTCAACTCTGTGAGTTGAATTCACGGAAAAGAAAGAAGTTTCACAAAATGCTTCTGTGTAGTTTTTATTTGAAGATATTCCTTTTTCCACTATAGGCCTCTTACCGCTCCGAATGTCCACTTGCAATTTCTACAGAAAGAGTGTTTCAGACCTGCTCTATCAAAAGTAAGCTTCAACTCTGTTAGTTGAATGCACAGAAGAGCAAGAAGTTTCACTGAATGCTTCCGTGTAGTTTTTATTTGAAGTTATTCCTTTTTCCACTATACGCCTCTTAGCACTTCGAATGTCCACTTGCAGGTTCTACAGAAAGAGTGTTTCACAACTGCTCAATCAAAAGTAAGGTTCAACTCTGTTAGTTTTATGCAGAGAACAGAAGGAAGTTTCACAGAATGCTTCTGTGTAGTTTTTATTTGAAGGTATTCCTTTTTCCACTATAGTCCTCTTAGCGTTGCGAATGTCCACTTGCAGTTTCTACAGAAGAGTTTTTCAGAACTGCTCAATCAAAAGTAAGGTTCAACTCTGTTAGTTCAATGCACAGATCAGAAAGAAGTTTCACAGAATGCTTCTGTGTAGTTTTTATTTGAAGATAATAAAAATATATCTAGCTTTATTAGTACAAAAGAGGGTTATTTTTTATTCCTTATCCCATGTTGGTTTGGGTTTTCCAGTAAACTAAAATGCAAATTTATATGCTGAAAGTTTATTAAGAAACATCCTTGGGATTAAAGGGAAGCAATATTGGGCAGAGGAAGGTTAGCTGTGACACAATATCAACACATTCTTCAGCCAAACTTATAGAGTTCTTCAGAGTTTTCTGAATTGGGACATGGAGGGTGGGCTTCTGTACCTCACACATCAGTCAGTCACTGTGTAAAGGCTTCCCTGTAAAGGAACATGACCACCGGAATTTCTACAACCAAGAAATTTCCCATAGAAGGCTGACAGCTAAGTGCTCTCTGCCACAGTTCTCCCACCAGCTAGGAAAATCAGTCCTTCTTTCATAAAGGATGTACAAGATAGTATATCACAGAGGCCCATGTAATCATGTTGCAATTATCTTCAAGTCACAATTGAAGCAGTGTGGCTGTTTCGTTCTACCAGCCATATTAGCTCACACATATATTTAAGAACAATGTAAAGTGATAGATAAAAATCTGGGGCGATAATGGGAAAACCTTGTTATATTCCTGGGGTTGCTGTTAAATATTTAGGTAATAGATGTAATACATAGATAAATCTTTAGACTATGGGCCCATCTAAAAAATTAAAATGCTCAGTTTAGCTGAATTTTAATCCAATGAAGTACTATTTTTAAGACTCTTGATGCAGACGGATCTATTTTTTCTGTAATTAGCTTAATTAAATTGTTATCTCTTTTTGATTATTTTATTGCATTTGTAGCTAGCAATCCATTATTAAAGGAGAAAATACAACTCTTGAGAATGTGGTGGTATTTCCTGTTTACAGATTATCCTCCCCTGAGTGGCAGCAAAATGAACTAAAATATTCACCAAATCAAGAAAACAACTTTACTAAGAAACAAGGAAATAAAACAATCTCATACAAACTCCAAAAATATTGACCACATACTATTCACTTGGATACGTGAGAAAGCAAAAGTGGGATGTGGAAACCTTTGTTGTTGACCTCATGCTTCTCGTAAATGTTTTTAAGATTCTCTCTTGAGCATGGAATTTTCTTCCATTTGTTTGTATCCTCTTTGATTTCATTGAGTAGTGGTTTGTAGTTCTCCTTGAAGAGGTCCTACACATCCCTTGTAAGTTGGATTCCTAGGTATTTTATTCTCTTTGAAGCAATTGTGAATGGGAGTTCACTCATGATTTGGCTCTCTGTTTGTCTGTTATTGGTGTACAAGAATGCTTGTGATTTTTGTACATTGATTTTGTATCCTGAGACTTTGCTGAAGTTGCTAATCAGCTTAAGGAGATTTTGGGCTGAGACAATGGGGTTTTCTAGATATACAATCATGTCCTCTGCAAACAGGGACAATTTGACTTCCTCCTCTCCTAATTGAATACCCTTTAT
The DNA here is from genome assembly GCF_028878055.3 of Symphalangus syndactylus. Taxonomy (NCBI): domain Eukaryota; kingdom Metazoa; phylum Chordata; class Mammalia; order Primates; family Hylobatidae; genus Symphalangus; species Symphalangus syndactylus. The sequence continues at coordinate 106,112,255 of NC_072439.2, forward strand.
TTCCTTCTCCTGCCTGATTTCTCTGGCCAGAACTTCCAGCACTATGTTGAATAGGAGCGGTGAGAGAGGGCATCCCTGTCTTGTGCCAGTTTTCAGAGGGAATGCTTCCAGTTTTTGCCCATTCAGTATGATATTGGCTGTGGGTTTGTCGTACATAGCTCTTGTTATTTTGATATACGTCCGATCAATACCTAATTTACTGAGAGTTTTTAGCATGAAGGGTTGTTGAATTTTGTCAAAGGCCTTTTCTGCATCTATTGAGATAATCATGTGGTTTTTGTCTTTGCTTCTGTTTATATGCTGGATTACATTTATTGATTTGCGTATGTTGAACCAGCCATGCATCCCAGGGATGAAGCCCAATTGATTATGGTGGATAAGCTTTTTGACGGGCTGCTGGATTCGGTTTGCCAGTATTTTATTGAAGATTTTTGCATCGCTGTTCATCAAGGATATTGGTCTGAAATTCTCTTTTTTGGTTGTGTCTCTGCCAGGCTTTGGTATCAGGACGATGCTGGCTTCATAAAATGTGTTAGGGAGGATTCCCTCTTTTTTTATCGATTGGAATACTTTCAGAAGGAATGGTAACAGTTCCTCCTTGTACCTCTGGTAGAATTCAGCTGTAAATCCATCAGGTCTTGGACTCTTTTTGGTTGGTAAGCTATTGATTATTGCCACAATTTCAGAACCTGTTATTGGTCTATTCAGAGATTCAACTTCTTCCTGGTTTAGTTTTGGGAGGGTGTATTTGTCGAGGAATTTATCCATTTCTTCTAGATTTTCTAGTTTATTTGCATAGAGGTGTTTGTAGTATTCTCTGATGGTAGATTGTATTTCTGTGGGATCGGTGGCAATATCCCCTTTTTCGTTTTTTATTGCAGCTATTTGATTCTTCTCTCTTTTCTTCTTTATTAGTCTTGCTAGTGGTCTATCAATTTTGTTGATCTTTTCAAATAACCAACTCCTGGATTCATTAATTTTTTGAAGGGTTTTTTGTGTCTCTATTTCCTTCAGTTCTGCTCTGATTTTCGTTACTTCTAGCCTTCTGCTAGCTTTTGAATGTGTTTGCTCTTGCTTTTCTAGTTCTTTTAATTATGATGTTAGGGTGTCAATTTTGGATCTTTCCTGCTTTCTCTTGTGGGCATTTAGTGCTATAAATTTCCCTCTACACACTGCTTTGAACGTGTCCCAGGGATTCTGGTATGTTGTGTCTTTGTTTTCGTTGGTTTCAAAGAACATCTTTATTTCTGCCTTCATTTCATTATGTACCCAATAATCATTCAGGAGCAGGTTGTTCAGTTTCCATGTAGTTGAGCGGTTTTGAGTGAGTTTCTTAATCCTGAGTTCTAGTTTGATTGCACTGTGGTCTGAGAGACAGTTTGTTATAATTTCTGTTCTTTTACATTTGCTGAGAACATTCCATGATCATGGGTTGGAAGAATCAATATCGTGAAAACAGTCATACTGCCCAAGGTAATTTATAGATTCAATGCCATCCCCATCAAGCTACCAATGACTTTCTTCACAGAATTGGAAAAAACTACTTTAAAGTTCATATGGAACCAAAAAAGAGCCCGCATCACCAAGTCAATCCTAAGCCAAAAGAACAAAGTTGGAGGCATCACGCTACCTGACTTTAAACTATACTACAAGGCTACAGTAACCAAAACAGCATGGTACTGGTACCACAACAGAGACATAGATCAATGGAACAGAACAGAGCCCTCAGAAATGATGCCGCATATCTACAACTATCTGATCTTCGACAAACCTGACAAAAACAAGAAATGGGGAAAGGATTCCCTATTTAATAAATGGTGCTGGGAAAACTGGCTAGCCATATGTAGAAAGCTGAAACTGGATCCCTTCCTTACACCTTATACAAAAATTAATTCAAGATGGATTAAAGACTTAAATGTTAGACCTAAAACCATTAAAATCCTACAAGAAAACCTAGGCAATACCATTCAGGACATAGGCGTGGGCAAGGACTTCATGTCTAAAACACCAAAAGCAATGGCAACAAAAGCCAAAATTGACAAATGGGATCTAATTAAACTACAGAGCTCCTGCACAGCAAAAGAAACTACCATCAGAGTGAACAGAGAACCTACAGAATGGGAGAAAATTTTTGCAACCTACTCATCTGACAAAGAGCTAATATCCAGAATCTACAATGAACTCAAACAAATTTACAAGAAAAAATAAACAACCCCATCAAAAAGTGGGCAAAGGACATGAACAGACACTTCTCAAAAGAAGACATTAATGCAGCCAAAAAACACATGAAGAAATGCTCACCATCACTGGCCATCAGAGAAATGCAAATCAAAGCCACAGTGAGATACCATCTCACACCAGTTAGAATGGCCATCATTAAAAAATCAGGAAACAACAGGTGCTGGAGAGGATGTGGAGAAATAGGAACACTTTGACACTGTTGGTGGGACTGTAAACTAGTTCAACCATTGTGGAAGTCAGTGCGGCGATTCCTCAGGGATCTAGAGCTAGAAATACCATTTGACCCAGCCATCCCATTACTGGGTATATACCCAAAGGACTATAAGTCATGCTGCTATAAAGACACATGCACACGTATGTTTATTGCGGCACTATTCACAATAGCAAAGAGTTGGAACCAAGCCAAGTGTCCAACAACGATAGACTGGATTAAGAAAATGTGGCACATATACACCATGGAATACTATGCAGCCATATAAAATGATGAGTTCGTGTCCTTTGTAGGGACATGGATTGAACTGGAAAACATCATTCTCAGTAAACTATCGCAAGGACAAAAAACCAAACACCACATGTTCTCACTCATAGGTGGGAATTGAACAAGGAGAACTCATGGACACAGGAAGGAGAACATCACACTCCGGGGACTGTTGTGGGGTAGGGGGAGGGGGGAGGGACAGCATTAGGAGATATACCTAATGCTAAATGACGAGTTAATGGGTGCAGAAAATCAACATGGCACATGGATACATATGTAACAAACCTGCACGTTGTGCACATGTACCCTAAAACCTAAAGTATAATAATAAAAAAAAGGATTCTCTCTTAAACTGTGATACTTAATAAATTTCCTAAAATTTGTTAGAGTGATTGTTTATTAGGCTTCATTTCAGAATACTTGATGTCAAAAGACAAATGAAAAGATGTTGACAAAGTCTTAATATGAGAACAAAATATTCTATGCCAAGTGCAGTTGACATTTATGTATTCCCAGATCATGGAAAAACGTTGCTTAATAAAAACAAAAATCTGGAAATCTATTACCCATGTACCCCTCTCCCTCAAAGTGTCCACTAGAAGATGACTTTATTTTGACAGCGCAAAATAAATAACTCACAACGAATGTGTTAGGATGAAAGTACTGATGTTAATATTGTATTGGTAAATAGAATTAAGTCCCTTTTCAAAGAAAAATTATACTTAGAGGTATAAAACAGGACGTAAGTTGACAGGCTCAATAATCTGTGTTCAAGACTTCAGTATGTATTTAGACCCAATTAAGGGGCAAAGAAAAGGTGTATATATAAGCTTTCTTCACTTTACAAATAATGATCATTCGTATGATGAAACTGAGAAATGTGCATTTAAACATATGATTGAAAAGTGTAAAATTATTAAAATTATATTTAAAATCCTATAATCTTTTAAAATTACTGGGAAATGGCAAAAAATATGACATAGCAATAAAAAATATGACAAATATGGAGTCAAATAAAATAGAAACTATTAAAAATAGGGGAAAAAACCTTCATGTCAGAAATTGAAAAAATACCTATTACAACCAAAAATTGGGAGAAAACATGAAAAACAGATCATTAAAGTGTGTTATGAAAACACAAAAGCACACACAACACACAGCATGTATATACTATAGACCCAGTGAGAGTACCTAAAGCAGAAAGTAAAATGACAGCAAAAAATATAACCTGGGAAAGAAACGAGAGAAGAAACTAGGAATTGAAATTGTAGTGTCAGAATTAGGAAATCTTAATATTGAAAGATACAACTTATAATAAATATATAATATTTAGAAATCTTTATGTCCCAAATAAGATACTGTAGAAATACATAAAATTTGGAGAAATTCAAGAAATACAAAGTGAAATAAGCACGACCGTACAGAGAGACTTGAAATCGCCTCTGACAAAGTAAAAAGTCCCGTAAATAACGTAGAAATGATCCTGGAATAATAACACCAGTAAGAACGACCAAGTAGCTCTATAGTAAAATCTGTACTTTGTAGGATCTATATTTCCTAAGTATTCATAGCATAATTATGAAAATTACTGCTGTGTTAGGCCACAAAACGTCAATAATTTACTGAATAAGTAAGAACATTTGCAGAACGTACAGGATTATGCTGTATTCAGTAAGAGCACATTTCTGTTTGTGCCCACAGATTTACACAGGGAGGGGATGGCAACCCGGGCTCACGACCTGTTGTGTCTTTTTAGGTTACAGTTACTATAACTTAGCTGATGACATAGGCTATGATACTTGACCAAGGCCAAATGGGAGAAAAGGAAAATAAATTGTCTTAGGGAAGTGATTGTAGAAATTGGAAAAGAACAAATTTGTTAACAAATTCTCTGCCACAAAAGCCGGACGGAGAAGAAATTTTAGTTTGATATATGCAAAACAAATGACACCACAATCGCTTCTAGTCCAACCATCCTATTGGCAGGGTGTGTACTGAGGAAATTAATGCCAAGTGAATTCAAAGAATTTGACTAAATTAACACTGGGAGCTCATCTGCTACGTGGAGCCCTCTTAATTAAACGGAACACCAGAGGAAGGAAAATTTCTCCTCTTCTAGAGACCATTGTGGCACAGCAGAAACTCTGGATAATAGTACGTAGAGTTACAAGACACAGTTATTGCTTGTGACTCAGATTGGCCCATCTATTCTGCCTAAAATAGTTTTCAGAGGAGGTGACATCGAGACTTTTTGTGGCAATTATAGCAAGTTCTGAAATTTTGAATGATAAACTTATGTGGAAAAAAAATTTTAAACTCTGCTTATTACTGGGAAAATTAAATCTTATTTTTTTAAATTACACAAGAAAATCATTAGTGATAAGTATTTTACATTTTATGAAAAGGCATTAGCAGAAACTACAGTTGATTTTTATTGGAACTGAGAAGAAATGAAACCTAATACCTTAGTCACTAATCAAGAATAAATTGGGAGAGTACAAAAATGTTACTCTGACTTTTTAGTTCAATCACAGTGGCTTTGAATGTTTACTTTCAATGAAGACAAGCCAGTTCATGGATATAAAAGGAGTTTATTAAACAAATGTCACTATAATTTGTTCCTGGAATATATTATGTGAGCTTCTGGTGGCTGATTCATCCTGCTTATTATGTTTTATTCATACTAAAATTAAGATGAGTTTCATTTTATAGGGCACAAAAGGTAGTTGGGGGAACCGTAATGCGTAGCAGGTGGCAGGGAAAGCTGGTGAAGAATTAAGAAAGAGTGTACCAAAGAGGCACTTAATGTTAAACTGTTGATAATTACAAAAGGACTCGGTCATATTTAAAAATGTATATTTCACTTAAAAACACTTCCTCAATTAATTTATTATGACCTTTAAATTTTGGTTCCAAGTTAAATGATCAGCTCTCACCTGGGTACACTCAGCATAACCTCTATACTTGATGAGTAAAATGCCCCTATTAAATACCATTCTCACTCTATAAACATCTTTTGATATACTTCTTTATTTATATAACTCTCCACCAATCAACTCTTAAGAATGTCTTATTCATCTTTCTATCTATAGGGTCTAAATAAAAATATGTAAAGAATGAATGATGTAAGCTAATATTTTGATTTATATTTCTCCCACCGTAAATATGCAAAAACCGTATACGCAAACAGTAACTTAAAAGTCTACAGTTCAGAGTTGTAGTTTGTAACTTGATGTATTGCCACATAGAACTCAATTTTTAATATGCTCATCAGTTTTGCCTCCTCACTGTTAGAATTCAGAATTCATTATTTTGCAAATAGCAAAGTGTGTCCTGGCTCTAACAACCTTGAAATTTTTGAACCATGTTGAGTGGTACCTGGAGCAGAAACAACTATTTAACAGCCATATATTATTTCAGTTTAGCAAGAGGTGGACACAAATTCAAATGTAAGAAATAGCATTCCTTGGTTTTATGAAAAATGTAAAAATCAATCATTTCTTTACATATATATGAAGCAAATATGACCCATTATCTTGAGAGAAACTAGAATATCCTGATTGCGGATACTTTAATCCAAAAATCCAGCAGTGAAGGAAATTCAAATTGCTGTTCAATTGTTTTAAAAGTTATGGTTCTATAGATACTGCAACTTCTATGGGGAAAGTGTTTGTGTTCTCGTGTGGTAGTAGATGTGATGAACTATGGGTGGTTCTCAAGCACTTGTGAAGTAGAGTCATTAGTTAGAAATAAGGAATGAGGAGAAAGAGCACTGGAGACAAGACATGTAGCATTGATCTTCCTTCTCAGATAGAAAGATTGTAAGAAATTAGGCCGGGTGCGCCGGGCGCGGTGGCTCACGCTTGTAATCCCAGCACTTTGGGAGGCCGAGGCGGGCAGATCACGAGGTCAGGAGATCGAGACCACGGTGAAACCCCGTCTCTACTAAAAAAGTACAAAAAAATTAGCCGGGCGTGGTGGCGGGTGCCTGTAGTCCCAGCTACTCGGAGAGGCTGAGGCAGGAGAATGGCGTGAACCTGGGAGGCGGAGCTTGCAGTGAGCCGAGATCGCGCCACTGCACTCCAGCCTGGGTGAGAGAGCAAGACTCTGCCTAAAAAAAAAAAAAAAAAAAAAAAAAAAGAAATTAGGCCGGGTGCAGTGGCTCACGCCTGTAATCCCAGCACTTTGGGAGGCCGAGGCAGGTGGATCACGAGGTCAGGAGATCAAGACCATCCTGAGTAACACAGTGAAACCCCATCTCTACTAAAAATACAAAAAAATTAGCTGGGCGAGGTGGTGGGCACCTGTAGTCCCAGCTACTCTGGAGGCTGAGGCAGGAGAATAGCTTGAACCGGGAGGTGGAAGTTGCAGTGAGCCGAGATCACCCCACTGCACTCCAGCCTGGGCAACAGACCGAGACTCTGTCTCAAAAAAAAAAAAAAATGAACCCCAGCATGGCAAAGTTTCACCAGGCCTGGATGCTTGACGTACGAGACGTGTTTTCATTAAATGAGTATGATTTCACAGGTTTGTGGCCTTGCCAGTTGGGATACAGTTGTAGTGTGTAGAGTAAGATTGATCTTAAAGACAGATCATATTTTCTTCTTCAAATCATCTTAAGAAAAGACTGATCTCCAGAAAGGATATGAGAATCAGGGAGGAAGGACTTTGATGAGCACAAAAACAGGCTTTCAACTTTGTTTAGCCTCAAATGGTAGTGCCCCAAGAATTTCAAACCCTTTAATTAGTAAAGTTAATCTCAGCCCTGCCAGATGAAGCAGCATTTTAATTCAGCATAGCAATTTCTTAGTAAACATCCACTCACTTCATTTAATGAGTAAAATGGTCCTATTAAATACGGTCTTACAGCAATATGTAGCTGGATTCTAAGCTTTGTTCTCAACGAATTTCGAGTGATTGCTTAGTATCTGGGTCCCCAATTAGACTGTAGGTACTTTTCAAAGAAAAAACTAAAACCAGAAATACTTTTTAAAAATAGCTGCAGCTACTTAACTAATGTGTTAATCTCTGTTAGTTTGATGGATTATATTTGCAAGTAGTACTTGTAATTAGCAAAAGGTCTTCAGAAGACATCTGTTAACTGCATATTTCTGTAACAGAATTGTGTCTTTTAAGAATTTTCCTCTATAGTCCAAATGTTTTTTAATGTTTTGCCCATATCTTTATAGAAAAATTTCCCCCTATGAAATCTTATAAAGCTAAGGTAATCCATGATGAAATGAAATCAATATGAGATTGGGTCATGATAAATCTGAGATGAAGGGGCAGGTTTCTGTCAGTTAAGTGCTTAACCTTCCTAGCCTCCATGACTCCCTGAAGATATTTTTCACTTAAAAACATCATTAACCTAATAATTAAGCAATGATAATATAAGATGTATTGAACTACTTGTAGAGGCTTACAATCTTTTGTCTTTACTTATCTTATTTTTAGTATTATAGAAACATCAAAAAAAGTCTTCAACAAACACGTTAATATCATTTCTTTAAAGATGGCAATATTTTAATGATGATAATAAGAGACATTATTACAAACAGCATTTTAACTTCCAAAACATTAAAAACGTTTCCTGTGTCTTATCATTTTTAACCTTGTAGCACTTCTATGAGATTTGGAAGATACCTATTCTTGCTGTGCAGTAATTTCAAGTTCACTTTGAAGAAATGGCTCAATAATGTTAATTCATTCTGCATCTCCATTCTATACTTTCTAGTTTAAGGCATTATCAAAAAGTATTAAGTATTCACTTAAATAAAATATTTTACTGGTTTGAAATAATGAAAGGAATAAATATCTGTCACTCTCATCTTACAATAAATAGAGAAGGAAAAAGCAAATATGATCATGAAAGATTATTGCATGCTTCTTTGAAAGTATCAAGCAATCTGCGAGAACATTCCTCAAAGAACTCTAAGGTTAACATGAACTGGTTCATGCACTCATCTTTTCAAGAAGTGTGTTTAAGTATCCACTAGAAAGAGTCAGACATCAGACTAATTAAAATATGAACTCAGCAACTGCCCCTTTTTTCAGATCATGTTATGTAAAAGTGCTTTTTCTTTTTTTTCTTTTGAGACGGAGTCTCGCTCTGTCGCCCAGGCTGGAGTGCAGTGGCACAATCTCGGCTCACTGCAAGCTCCGCCTCCTGGGTTCACGCCATTCTCCTGCCTCAGCCTCTCCGAATAGCTGGGACTACAGGCTCCCGCCACCACGCCCGGCTAATTTTTTTTGTATTTTTAGTAGAGACGGGGTTTCACCGTGGTCTCGATCTCCTGACCTCGTGATCCGCCCACCTCGGCCTCCCAAAGTGCTGGGATTACAAGCGTGAGCCACCGCGCCCGGCCAAAAGTGCTTTTTCATTGAAATGATGGGATGTTGATTTGAATCATGTTTGACAATATCTAGAATACTGAGCTTGAGAAACATTAAAATATCCACTTAGGAAGATCATTTTTTTTTTTTTTTAGTTTTTATAAACATGACTGGAAAAACTCAATAACATTTTAAAAATAGACTTCAGACATGAGTAATTGCAACCTTGCCACTTAAAAGTAGAATGCTCTCAGGAAAGTTGCTTAACTTCTTTGAAGTTCAATTTTCCATGTGTAAGCAGATTAAAAATACCTGTCTCTTAGGTTGTGGTAAAGATTAAATGAAGTATATGTAGGATTCTAAATACACAGATTTAGTATATAAAACTACCTTGATAATTAGTTTTTTTGTTTCCTGGTTATCTATTCATGTATATTAGCCACCTTAAAATTTGTGGCATAAAATAGCAAACACTTTAGGATTCTCATGGTTCTGAGGGTCAGGGGTGTAGATGGGGTACAGAGAGGAAGGCTAATCTGCCCACAAACTCTGGGGCCTCAGCTGGGAAGACCTAAGTAGGTGGAATTGTCTAGAGTTGTCTTCATTAACTTGTCTGGACCCTGGGTTGGAATCACTCAAAGGCTAGAACTATAAACAGGAACACCTATATGTATTCTCTTTGTGTGGTTTGGGCTTCCTACAGCATGACAGTTGTGTCCCAGTAGCACACACCCGAGACAAACCACTGCGGGAGCAAACATTCCAGGATAACCAGTTGGAAGCTGCATGGCCTTTTATGACTGAGCCTCAGATGACAGGCTGTGTCACTTTCTTCTCAGCCAGCCCAAGTCTGCTGAGATTTCCATGGGTAGGCAACATAGACCATTGATAAAAGGAAAAAAGTTCTAAAAAATTTGTGGAGGCTATTTTATAAAAACCACCACAGTTCCCATTCTCCACCATCAATTAAACATGCTGACTGTTGGCAGCACATGCTGAACTAGGGAGTATTCTGCAACTATGTGAGGACATCTTCATTGTAAGAAGTTGGATCAAGACATCCTAGGTAATGTGATTCCTGATTTTGAGCTAGTTAGGAGTGATTTCAAGCTGCTTTAAAAGGGAAGTCGTTTGCTCTTTAGATGGAGATGTTTTGCATTTTATTTTCAGTACGTTTTTTCCATTGGAATTTTGGGTAGTAAAAATTAATTTTGTTTATATTACGTGACTGTACATGGGGTCTTTCATAGCATCCGCAACATGTACTTCTATAAATAATTTGTAAGAAACTAAGTACTGCTCTGTGAATGTCACTATCAATTTCTTTAATGTTCACCATTTTAGAATGCCAAATGTGCCAAAACATAAAAATACATTTTCAAATCTTAACAATTCAGTTAGCACAATAAAATTACGCATTCCACGTAACACATGTCAACTTTTTTATTTCTTAGGAAGAAATATGAAACTTTCATATTTAAAAATATTTACCAAAAGTATCATTGAATAAAATCTTGCTATACAGTTTTAAGTATAATTTTAAAATTACTTATATCTATCTCATCATCTTTTAATTATGTTATGCTTGTATCATGGCGAACTAGTTGACTTCCTTCTGAAAGGCACATTTGGTGTGATTGGCTAGTTCCGTCCTACACCCCAGTGATAGGAAAAGGCTCGAAAGATGAGCATATGGTGCAAGTGTCACCAACTGCTGAAGAAAACTTCTGCATGTCTTAGACTTTTCTACTTGGAATGGAAAGCTGCTACTACAGGATAGAAAGTAGTAGCTAAGTAATCCCTTTCTTCTCGTTTTTTTACTCTTGCTCTATTTCTTCATCTCCCTTTATCTGTTTTGTGCTGTTTGGATTTGTTTTGATTCCATCTGAAACAGTGGTAAACAGCTGTCGTCTTTTTCAAGGACTGTCACTTTCTGACAATTTGGTAATGTAAGAAAGGATGAGACTGATGAACTTTTTTAACCTGACATGACTAATCTTGGCTTTCCTCTGATCATTAGCTTCTGAAAGCAACCAGACTTCTTGTTTGGATTAATTAGAATGTCATATTAATATGCTGAAATGCCCAGCAGCAAGTCACTTTGATGTTGACCATTGTTGTTGAAGGTGAGTGGGGACAGCAGTGGAGAGTGGGGAGGGGAGCCTAGACCTTAATGCTTTACTAAAGATATTAAAGCCAGAAAAGAAGTTTCCTTAAATTATTCATTTATTCTGACTCAACCTGCTGTTTGAAAATGGCATTTTATCTAATGCTTTATTCCCTAGGTTTTCTCAGACAAAGGACACAGGAATTGCTCCTGTTCAGGCTGTTTCTTCTCTTTTGTTCACAATTCTGAGTTTGCTTATTTGAAAAGTGTGAGTTACAGCTCATATGAGAATTAAGATTATACATATCTTTTTCTAAAGGCTAACATCCTACAAAAGAACCATTTTTAAATATGCATTAAATTTATCCTTAGAATTTGACTATAGCAACGTGGTTTATGTCACAGTGCTATGTGATCATGAAGTTTATCAACAGCAATATTCAGTAGGTGCCACGTTGCTAGAGGCTGGCTGGTTCAGTGTGTACTTACAGGGGGGTGGGTTCGTTCAAAACTGAGCAATATACAATTCCTGCCCTTTAGTGCAGTCAGGCGGGAGAGAGTGGAGATACAGCGAGTTATCTAGTTACACCTAAAACTGTAGATAGAAGCTAATGTTGTACTTCTTGAAAAAACTTTAAGTTTTTTAAGAGTAAGAGAGAGACAATATTAGATCTGGAAGCTAGAAAGATTATTCCAGAAGCATGATGTGGTAGGCACTGATGTAAATTTGGGATGTGGGGAGGGAATTGATTAAACGGTTCCTGGGTTAGACCTGGAGTGGAGAATATAAATTATAATCAGGTGTACAGAAGTAGAAATAAAAGTCTGAAATAAAACTTGTTAAAGTCATTGATAGCATATGGGGACTGATTATAGAAATTTACTTTCTGACATATGGCGTAAAAGGAACTAAAGTTTGCCTAAAATGATGGAGTGGAATGGATGTTGACTCTGAAGAATTGAAAATCCTAGCGTCCTATGTGAGCAAATATGTGATCTTGAAAAGACAGTTTGAGGGCTTTAATTCTTTCCTGTCAAAAATATCAGCGAATAAATACTTCCGAATAAAATTTTCAGAATATAGAGTTTGGGAGAAGATCTGAAAGATACTGAAGTTACACTTAGCACACAGCCATGTACAGTGGTCCTTAGGGTTTCAGATTAAAGTTTGTGGGAGGGAAGAGATTTCCAGACAGAGGAAGTGCATGGTCCTGGGGAAGGGACCAAGTAAGCTGTCAGGCTGGGATGCCTTGTCACTGTGATAAACAGAGTTGCCTTTACCCTCATAGTAATGAATGCCATTGAAGAATTTTTAAAAAGCCGTCACTTTAGAGAACAAACAGGTTAAAAGGGGAAACAGAGAGATCCAAGAAGCTATGACAACAGTGCCACTGAGAGTAAAATAATAAGATTTTTTTAAAGTAGGTAAAGAATAGTCACTCTCCATACACAAAAAAAGTTTGTAAAATTCATCTTTGAAATTACTTATCCATTGTCAGAAATGGTGAATATCATTAGAGGTACAGTGAAAAAAAGTTCAATGTTCATTTTTTCAAAATGTCCAACTCTAATATGTTATACTAATAACAATTACAAGAGTAATTACAACTTCGATTTATTGAGTACAAACTGTGTACCAAGACTTATCTAAGTACTCCTCATTTATGTCTTGTAGCAACACAATGAGAAGAATTTTATTAGCTAAGTTTTATATCTAAGAGGAGTTGAGCTCAGAGAGGTTTAGAAACTTGACCAGTGTCACACAGCTAGAAAGTTGTCAGCTAGATCCCTCTGAATTGTAGGCTTAACTGTCAGTGTTGGTACTAACATCTGTACTAATTTCTTTCTCCTTTTACTCAATGACATTATTCCCTGATTCATTTTAACCCAGTTACAGAGCAGATGTCAATTTTCCAAATTTACAAATAAGTTTACATCTCATTGATTGCTTTTTATGTTACCTGTTACCTGGGGACTCTGGGGGAGATCTCTTTATTGATGACATATTAAATGATACTTTATAATCACTATTTACTCATGAGATGTTTCCCTAAGGTAAACAAATTCCATCCCAAGTGGTAGATCCTTACTGACTTAAGATAAAAAGCTGACTGAGTTGAGTATGCAAATGCCTTCATGCATTTTTCTTCACATATAGATTTTTTTAGATCATAGAATCAATCTACTTCTGGGCCTATAGAAGTCTACCCATTAAGGACAAATTCAACACTGTACTATGATAATTAATCTGGTTAGTTCATGCATCATGATGCATACTAGGAATAAAAATTAAAAATAAATTTAGCTATAATGACTTTTTGTTATTATTGAAATCTAGCTTGCCTAAAAATGGTCTCAAATGACAAATGAGTCATTTACCTTAAAAGCATAGCCTAGATAAACAATAAACAAGAGTATCCTAAACTTACTTCATTAAAAGCTGGCTGGAGCCAAGATGGCCAAATAGGAACAGCTCTGGTCTACAGCTCCCAGTGTGAGTGATGCAGAAGACGGGTATTTCTGCATTTCCATCTGAGGTACCGGGTTCATCTCACTAGGGAGTGCCAACAGTGGGTGCAGGATAGTTGGTGCAGCACACCGTGCACAAGCTGAAGCAGGGCGAGGCATTGCCTCACTCGGAAAGTGCAAGGGGTCAGAGAGTTCCCTTTCCTAGTCAAAGAAAGGGGTGACAGATGGCACCTGGAAAATTGGGTCACTCCCACCCTAATACTGCGCTTTTCCAATGGGCTTGGAAAATGGCACACCAGGAGATTGTGTCCCGCACCTGGCTCAGAGGGTCCTATGCCCACAGAGTCTTGCTGATTGCTAACACAGCAGTCTTAGATCAAACTGCAAGGCAGCAGCAAGGCTGGGGGAGGGGTGCCCTCCATTGCCCAGGCTTGCTTAGGTAAACAAAGCCAGGAAGCTCGAACTGGGTGGAGTTCACTACAGCTCAAGGAGGCCTGCCTGCCTCTGTAGGCTCCACCTCTGGGGGCAGGGCACAGACAAACCAAAAGTCAGCAGGAACCTCCGCAGACTTAAATGTCCCTGTCTGACAGATTTTAAGAGAGTAGTGGTTCTCCCAGTATGCAGCTGGAGATCTGAGAACAGGCAGACTGCCTCCTAAAGTTGGACCCTGAACCCCGAGCAGCCTAACTGGGAGGCACCCCCTAGTAGGGATAGACTGACACCTCACTCAGCCGGGTACTCCTCTGAGACAAAACTTCCAGAGGAATGATCAGACAGCTGAATTTGCGGTTCACGAAAATCCACTGTTCTGCAGCCATTGCTGCTGATACCCAGGCAAACAGGGTCTGGAGTGGACCTCTAGCAAACTCCAACAGACCTGCAGCTGAGGGTCCTGTCTGTTAGAAGGAAAACCAACAAACAGAAAGGACACCCACACCAAAAACCCATCTGTACATCACCATCATCAAAGACCAAAAGTAGAAAAACCTACAAAGATGGGGGGGAAACAGAGCAGAAAAACTGGAAACTCTAAAAAGCAGAGCACCTCTCCTACTCCAAAGGAATGCAGTTCCTCACCAGCAATGGAACAAAGCTGGACGGAGAATGACTTTGACGAGTTGAGAGAAGAAGGCTTCAGACGATCAAGCTACCCCGAGCTACGGGAGGAAATTCAAAGCAATGGCAAAGAAGTTAAAAACTTTGAAAAAAAATTAGATGAATGTAAAACTAAAATGACCAATGCAGAGAAGTGCTTAAAGGAGCTGATGGAGCTGAAAGCCAAGTTTTGAGAACTACGTGAAGAATACAGAAGCCTCAGTAGCCAATGCAATCAACTGGAAGAAAGGGTATCAGTGATGGAAGATGAAATGAATGAAATAAAGCAAGAAGGGAAGTTTAGAGAAAAAAGAATAAAAAGAAATGAACAAAGCCTCCAAGAAATATGGGACTATGTGGAAAGACCAAGCCTATGTCTGATGGGTGTACCTGAAAGTGACGGGGAGAATGGAACCAAGTTGGAAAGCACTCTTCAAGATATTATCCAGGAGAACTTCCCCAATCTAGTAAGGCAGGCAAACATTCACATTCGGGAAATACAGAGAACACCACAAAGATACTCCTCGAGAAGAGCAACTCCAAGACACATATTTGTCAGATTCACCAAAGTTGAAATGAAGGAAAAAATGTTAAGGGCGGCCAGAGAGAAAGGTCGGGTTACCCACAAAGGGAAGCCCATCAGACTAATAGCTGATCTCTCGGCAGAAACTCTACAAGCCAGAAGAGAGTGGGGGCCGATAGTCAACATTCTTAAAGAAAAGAATTTTCAACCCAGAATTTCATATCCAGCCAAACTAAGCTTCAAAAGTGAAGGAGAAATAAAATCCTTTACAGACAAGCAAATGCTGAGAGATTTTGTCACCACCAGCCCTGCCCTAAAAGAGCTTCTGAAGGAAGCACTACACATGGAAAGGAAAAACCGGTACCAGCCACTGCAAAAACATGCCAAATTGTAAAGACCATTGAGGCTAGGAAGAAACTGCATCAAGTAACGAGCAAAATAACCAGCTAACATCATAATGACAGGATCAAATTCACACATAACAATATTAACGTTAAATGTAAATGGGCTAAATGCTCCAATTAAAAGACACAGACTGGCAAACTGGATAAGGATTCAAGACCCATCAGTGTGCTGTATTCAGGAAACCCATCCCATGTGCAGAGACACACATAATCTCAAAATAAAGGGATGGAGGAAGATCTATCAAGCAAATGGAAAACAAAAAAAGGCAGGGGTTGCAATCCTAGTCTCTGATAAAATAGACTTTTAACCAACAAAGATCAAAAGAGACAAAGAAGGCCATTACATAATGGTAAAGGGATCAATTCAACAAAAAGAGCTAACTATCCTAAATATATATGCACCCAACACAGGAGCACCCAGATTCATAAAGCAAGTCCTGAGTGACCTACAAAGAGACTTAGACTCCCACACAATAATAATGGGAGATTTTAACACCCCACTGTCAACATTAGACAGAACAATGAGACAGAAAGTTAACAAGGATATGAAGAATTGAACTCAGCTCTGCACCAAGTAGACCTAATAGACATCTACAGAACTCTCCACCCCAAATCAACAGAATATACATTTTTTCAAGCACCACAACACACCTATTCCAAAATTGACCACATAGTTGGAAGTAAAGCACTCCTCAGCAAATGTAGAAGAACAGAAATTATAACAAACTGTCTCTCAGACCACAGTGCAATCAAACTAGAACTCAGGATTAAGAAACTCACTCAAAACCGCTCAACTACATGGAAACTGAACAACCTGCTCCTGAATGACTACTGGGTACATAATGAAATGAAGGGAGAAATAAAGATGTTCTTTGAAACCAATGAGAACAAAGACACAACATACCAGAATCTCTGGGACACATTCAAAGCAGCATGTAGAGGGAAATTTATAGCACTAAATGCCCACAAGAGAAAGCAGGAAAATATCCAAAATCGACACCCTAACATCACAATTAGAAGAACTAGAAAAGCAAGAGCAAACACACTTAAAAGCTAGCAGAAGGCCAATTAAAATCAGAGCAGAACTGAAGGAAATTGAGACACAAAAAACACTTCAAAAACTTAATGAATCCAGGAGCTGGTTTTTTGAAAACATCAACAAAATTGACAGACTGCTAGCAAGAATAATAAAGAAGAAAAGAGAGAAGAATCAAATAGACACAATAAAAATGAAAAAGGGGATATCACCACCGATCCCACAGAAATATAATCTACCATCAGAGAATACTACAAACACCTCTATGCAAATAAACTAGAAAATCTAGAAGAAGTGGATAAATTCCTTGACAAATACACTCTCCCAAGACTAAAACAGAAAGAAGTTGAATCTCTGAATAGACCAATGACAGGCTCTGAAATTGCGACAATAATCAATAGCTTACCAACCAAAAAGAGTCCAGGACCTGATGGATTCACAGCCGAATTCTACCAGAGGTACAAGAAGGAACTGAAACCATTCCTTCTGAAAATATTCCAATCGATAGAAGAAGAGGGAATCCTCCCTAACTCATTTTATGAGGCCAGCATCGTCCTGATACCAAAGTCTGGCAGAGACACAACCAAAAAAGAGAATTTCAGACCAATATCCTTGATGAACGTTGATGCAAATATCCTCAATAAAATACTGGCAAACCAAATCCAGCAGCACATCAAAAAGCTTATCCACCATGATCAAGTGGGCTTCATTCCTGGGATGCAAGGCTGGTTCAACATATGCAAATCAATAAATGTAATCCAGCATAAACAGAACCAAAGACAAAAACCACATGATTATCTCAATAGATGCAGAAAAGGCCTTTGACAAAATTCAACAACACTTCATGCTAAAAACTCTCAATAAATTAGGTATTGATGGGACTTATCTTAAAATAATAAGAGCTATCAACGACAAACCCACAGCCAATATCATACTGAATGGGCAAAAACTGGAAGCATTCCCTTTGAAAACTGGCACAAGACAGGGATGCCCTCTCTCACCGCTCCTATTCAACATAGTGCTGGAAGTTCTGGCCAGGGCAATCAGGCAGGAGAAGGAAATAAAGAGCATTCAATTCGGAAAAGAGGAAGTCAAATTGTCCCTGTTTGCAGATGACATGATTGTATATCTAGAAAACCCCATTGTCTCAGCCCAAAATCTCCTTAAGCTAATAAGCAACTTCAGCAAAGTCTCAGGATACAAAATCAATGTACAAAAATCACAAGCATTCTTGTACACCAATCACAGACAGAGAGCCAAATCATGAGTGAACTCCCATTCACAATTGCTTCAAAGAGAATCCAATACCTAGGTATCCAACTTACAAGGGATGTGAAGGACCTCTTCAAGGAGAACTACAAACCACTGCTCAATGAAATAAAAGAGGATACAAACAAACGGAAGAACACTCCATGTTCATGGGTTGGAAGAATCAATATCGTGAAAATGGCCATACTGCCCAAGGTAATTTATAGATTCAATGCCATCCCCATCAAGCTACCAATGACTTTCTTCACAGAATTGGAAAAAACTACTTTAAAGCTCATATGGAACCAAAAAAGAGCCCGCATCACCAAGTCAATCCTAAGCCAAAAGAACAAAGCTGGAGGCATCATGCTACCTGACTTCAAACTATACTACAAGGCTACAGTAACCAAAACAGCATGGTACTGGTACCACAACAGAGACATAGATCAATGGATCAGAACAGAGCCCTCAGAAATAATGCCACATATCTACAACCATCTGATCTTTGGCAAACCTGACAAAAACAAGAAATGGGGAAAGGATTCCCTATTCAATAAATGGTGCTGGGAAAACTGGCTAGCCATATGTAGAAAGCTGAAACTGGACCCCTTCCTTACACCTTATACAAAAATTAATTCAAGATGGATTAAAGACTTACATGTTAGACCTAAAACCATAAAAACCCTAGAAGAAAACCTAGGCAATACCATTCAGGACATAGGCATGAGCAAGGAATTCATGTCTAAAACACCAAAAGCAATGGCAACAAAAGCCAAAATTGACAAATGAGATCTAATTAAACTAAAGAGCTTTTGCACAGCAAAAGAAACTACCATCAGAGTGAACAGGCAACCTACAGAATGGGAGAAAATTTTCACAACCTACTCATCTGACAAAAGGCTAATATCCGGAATCTACAATGAACTCAAACAAATTTACAAGAGAAAGACAAACAACCCCATCAAAAAGTGGGCAAAGGACATGAACAGACACTTCTCAAAAGAAGACATTTATGCAGCCAAAAAACACATGAAAAAATGTTCATCATCACTGGCCATCAGAGAAATGCAAATCAAAACCACAATGAGATACCATCTCACACCAGTTAGAATGGCCATCATTAAAATGTCAGGAAACAACAGGTGCTGGAGAGGATGTGGAGAAATAGGAACACTTTTACACTGTTGGTGGGACTGTCAACTAGTTCAACCATTGTGGAAGTCATTGTGGTGATTCCTCAGGGATCTAGAACTAGAAATACCATTTGACCCAGCCATCCCATTACTGGGTATATACCCAAAGGTCTATAAATCATGCTGCTATAAAGACATATGCACACATATGTTTATTGCGGCACTTTTCACAATAGCAAAGAGTTGGAACCAACCCAAATGTCCAACAAAGATAGACTGGATTAAGAAAATGTGGCACATATACACCATGGAATACTATGCAGCCATAAAAAATGATGAGTTCATGTCCTTTGTAGGGACATGGATGAAACTGGAAACCATCATTCTCAGTAAACTATCGCAAGGACAAAAAACCAAACACTGCATGTTCTCACTCCTAGGTGGGAGTTGAACAATGAGAACGCATGGACACAGGAAGGGGAACATCACACTCCAGGGACTGTTGTGGGGTGGGGGGAGGGGGGAGGGACAGCATTAGGAGATATACCTAATGCTAAATGACGAGTTAATGGGTGCAGCACACCAACATGGCACATGGATGCATATGTAACAAACCTGCACATTGTGCACATGTACCCTAAAACTTAAAGTATAATAATGATAAAAAATATCGGATGACTGCAAGATAACCATTTTAAAAATAAAGATGAGCGATGAAATGCCATGTTAGAGTTCTCTTTTTGTTTATCTTAACAGTTAAATAAACTTTAGCAGGTAATAATCAAAATTTATTGGGACTGGATTTTTAAAACAATTTTGAGGGTTATGCTTTTAATCTGAGAGAACAGACATTTTTCAGCAAAAAGCAATGGAAAATAATTAGAGGTAGCTTCTGCTGACATCATGTTTAGCAGTAATTTTCTGTTATATATCAGTTTGGGGTCAGCAAACTATAAATATACTCTTTCTTTTAGTTGTTTGGGCCGTAGTTCATGTTGGCTAGCACAAAGCAGGATTTTTTTTCAATTCATCTCTATTCAGAGCTCCCACATGGTTATTTATAAATCCCTACGTATCCATTACAGTGTGTACAGTCCCAATGCTCATGCTTACCCATGCATTCTTCCAATCATATCTCTGTGTGTGAAATTCATTGCTAGAAAGGGGGAAATGTTATATAAAATATTTATAGTATTCTTTTTAAAGTAGGCATCTAGAAAGTTTTAATTATACAAAGTTTTCAGAATTACTTCATAGGTTCACAAGGCAAACACCGTCACAAAGTGTACTGTATGTGTAAGAAAAGTAGCTATACTTAAAGTAGACAATTATGTTTTATGAAATTTATGTAAGATGATACCCATGAGTTAGTTATTTCTGGCATAAGGAATAAATTCATAATCATATTTTCCTAAGAAGCAGTGTTTTAAAAATGAATGAAAACAATCATTGAAATCCAAAATAAATTCATGTATATTACTTTTGTTACTTTTTCATTTCTATAAATGTATGAAATACTTGTATAATTTTGTTACAGGGATATATTGCACAGTGTGACATCAGGGCTATTAGGGTATTCAGCACTTGAGTAAGGTAGGTTGTGTAAGTAATTTCTCATCATTGGCTTCTAGCACCACTTCACCCACCTGAGTCTCCAATGTCTATTATTCCACACTCTATGTTCATGTGGACACATTATTTGGCTCTCATTTATAACTGAGAACATGTGGTATTTGTCTCTGTTTCTGACTTCTTTCACTTAAGATAATGGCCTCCAATTCAATCCATGTTGCTACAAAAGACATGATTCCATGTTTTATCATTGAGTAATAACATGGTTTGGCTGTGTCCTAACCCAAATCTCATCTTGAATTCCCATATGTTGTGGGAGACACCCTGTAGGAGGTAATTGAATCATGGGGACAGGTCTTTCCCATACTGTTCTCATGATCACTAATAAGCCTCATGAGATCTGATGGTTTTAAAAAGGGGAATTTCCCTGCACAAGCTCTCTTCTCTTTTCTGCCACCATGTGAGACGTGCCTTTCACCTTCACCTATAATTGTGAGGCCTCTCCAGCCATGTAGAACTGTAAGTCCAATAAATCTCTTTCTTTAGTAAATTGCCCAGTCTCAGGTATGTCTTTCAGCAGCATGAAAACAGACTAATACAGTAAATTGGTACTAGTAGAGTGGGGCTCTCCTGAAAAGATAGCCAAAAATGTGGAAGCAACTTTGGAACTGGGTAACAGTCAGAGTTTGGAAGGCTGAGGGAAAGACAGGAAAATGTGGGAAAGTTCAGAACTCCCTAGAGATTTGTTGAATGGCTTTGACCAAAATGCTAATAATGATATGGACAATGAAATCCAGGTTGAGGTGGTCTCAGATGGAGATGAGAAACTTCTTGGGAACTGGAGCAAAGGTGGCCCCTGTTATGTTTTAATAAAGAGACTGGAGTCATTTTGCCCCTGCCCTAGAGATTTGTAGAATTTTGAACTAGAGAGCAATGATTTAGGGTATCTGTCTGAAAAAACTTCTAAGCAGCAAAGAGGTGCTGCTTGGTGACTTGGGTGCTGTTAAAAGCATTCAGTTTTAAAAGGGAAACAGAGCATAAAAGTTTGGAAAATTTGCAGCTTGACAATGCAATACAAAAGAAAATCTCATTTTCTGAGGAGAAATTCAAGCCAGTTGCAGAAATTTGCGTAAGTAAAGAGGAGCTGAATGTTAACCACCAAGAGAGTGGGTAAAATGTCTCCAGGGCATGTCAGAGACTTTTGCAGCAGCACCTCCCATCACAGGCCCTGAGGTTTAGGAGGAAAATATGGCTTCGTGGGCTGGGCCCAGGGACCCTCTGCTGTGTGCAGTCTAGGGACTTGGTGCCCTGTGTCCTAGCCACTCCAGCTGTGACTAAGAAGGCCAAGGTACAGCTTGGGCTGTGGCTTCAGAGGGTGGAAGCCCCAAGCCTTGGCAGCTTCCACATGGTGTTGAGCCTGCAGGTGCACAGAAGGCAAGAATTGAGGTTTGGGAACCTCTGCTAGGTTTCAGAGGATATATAGAAATGCCTGAATGCCCAGGTAGAAGTTTTCTGCAGGGGCGGGGCCCTCATGGAGAATGTCTGCTAGGGCAGTGCAGAAGGGAAATGTGGGGTCTAATCCCCCACAGAGAGTCCCTACTGGGCACCACCTAGTGGAGCTGTGAGAAGAGGGCCCGCATCTTCCAGACCCCAGAATGGTAGATCCTCTGAGAGCTTACACCATGCACCTGGAAAAGCCACAGATGCTCAATGCCAGCCCATGAAAGCAGCCAGGAGGGGGGCTATGCCCTGCAAAGCCACAGGGGCAGAGCTGCCCAAGACCATGGAAACCCATCCCTTGCATTGGCATGACCTCGAATTGAGACATGGAGTCAAAAGAGATCATTTTGGAGCTATTAAGACTTGACTGCCCTGCTGGATTTTGGACTTGCTCAGGGCCTATAGCCCCTTTGTTTTGGCCAATTTTTCCCATTTGGTATAGCTATATTTACCCAATACCCATACCCACATTATATTTAGGAAGTAACAAACTTGCTTTTGACTTTACAGGCTCTTAGGCAGAAGGGACTTGCCTTGTCTTGAATGACACTTTGGACTGTGGGCTTTTGAGTTGGTGCTGAAATGAGTTGAGACTTTGGGGGATTTTTGAGAGCGCATGATTCGTTTTGAAACGTGACGACATGAGATTTGGAAGGGGCTGGGGCAGAATTAAATGGTTTGGCTGTGCCCCCACACAAATCTCATCTTGAGTTCCCATGTGTCGTAGGAGGGACCCGGTAGGAGGTAATTGAATCATGGGGGCGGGTCTTTCCCATGCTGTTCTCATAATCACTAATAAATCTCATGAGATCTGACGGTTTTAAAAAGGGGAGTTTCCATATAAAATCTCTCTTATCTGTAACCATG
The DNA here is from genome assembly GCF_028878055.3 of Symphalangus syndactylus. Lineage (NCBI taxonomy): Eukaryota > Metazoa > Chordata > Mammalia > Primates > Hylobatidae > Symphalangus > Symphalangus syndactylus. The sequence goes on from NC_072439.2 coordinate 106,135,261, forward strand.
TAAGACGTGCCTTTCACCTTCCGCTATAATTGTGAGGCCTCTTCAGCCTTATGGAACTGTAAGTCCAATAAAACTCTTTCTCTTGTAAATTGCCCAGTCTCAGGTATGTCTTTATCAGCGGTGTGAAAATGGACTAATAGAAGTAATATTTCATTGTGTAAGTATACCACATTTTCTTTATCCATTCATCCATTAATGGATACAGGTTGATTTTATATCTTTGCTATTGTGCAAAGTGCTACAATAAACATACAAGTACAGGTGTATTTTTGGTATAATGATTTCTTTTCCTTTGGGGATATACCCACTATTAGGGTTGCTGGATGAAATTAAAAGATATATTTTAAATAATATCTGTTAGTGTGTGTATGATATTTTAAATCTAGAAAGTTAGATGTATTTTCTCATCTTAAAATCTACCAAAAGAGCCAAGCTTTAATTTGAGAAAAAAATATAACACATCACATTCTATATTGCTTACTATATCCTGGCACTGGTCAAAATATTTTACATATGTATCAACTTATCTAACGGAACAAGGATCATAATCTTTCAACAACAGCTAAATAATTTTAACAACCAAGCAGCTGATATAGAAATAACTGATTATAGATGGAACTACTCAGTTTACTCACAGAGGTAGATGTTTGCCAGCTATTGGTTTTGTGAAAGCATAGCTGTGATATGACACTTGTGTGAAGGAATAAAAGGTACTTGAATTTGGAAACGAATATAAGGATACTGAAGCGTCATTGAGTTTTTCACTGGCATTATAATATTTTTCAGGTATCTGATCATAATACTATGCATGCTTCTTTTTGTAAGCTCTCTTCTCACTATACCACCATAATGTTAGCAGAAGGAGTGTGGGTGAATCTATCTCCTGCTACTAAATCAACTGAAAGAGTTACATCTGGCTACCTACCACAAATTAGAAATTCAGTAGAAAGAAGCTTAATCTGATGGCTCCACAAGGAAAATTAACAGATTAAGAAGGTGTATGTACATCTGTGTATCTGTCATAAATAATGACAAAATGTTTGAAATATCTACCAAAGGAAAATAGAATTAATTTATGATTGGGATACTTTATTTATATTAATTAATATGATAATCATTTTAAGCAGCACTATTTGATACAAATCAATTATAAATAGAAATCAAATCAAAGTAAAATAAAATATTCCTATGAGGAAAATAAAATATGATTAGATTTCTTTACATAAACTGCACTTCATACATAGCCCATTTTTAATCATAATAAGGATGTAGGTTTAGTCAAAACTTTAACCATGTTAAAAGTTAATTCTACCAACTGATTTGTGAGATATTGAGCGTAAGGCTGCCTCAGTGTGTACATATTCCCAGTCATTCCACTTTAAACAGTCCTCAGTCTTACTCATAAAATCATGAGGATTACTGTAACATTTTCAACCTATATGGCATAAACCTTAAAATAATAACCCATTTATTTAAAAAATTTTAATTGCAAAATAAGTTCAATAGAGATACAATATCTCATCAAATATTGAGCCTATAGATTATGAAATAGTGATGCACAGTCCTTAGAATAGTATTATAAAGAGATCACAGTGACCAGCAGGCATGCATTCTGTGCTCAATCCTTGGCATCACATACCAGCTTTAGTTACTGAATAGCAGTTAGCTGTGACACGCCCAACAGACAATCAATACTCTTTAATAGCAACCATTGTAGATTCCATGTCTTAAACTAAATCATCCATAAATATGTTCGCTAGTGAGGCTTTCAAATAGCCAAACCATTAATTCCAGCACTTTGGGAGGCTGAGCTGGGCCGATCAAGAAGTCAGGAGATCGAGACCATCCTGGCCAACACGGTGAAACCCCGTTTCTACTAAAAAAAAATACAAAAAACTAGCCAGGCGCGGTGGCGGCGCCTGTAGCTCCAGCTACTCAGGAGGCTGAGGCAGGAGAATGGCGGGAACCCGGGAGGCAGAGCTTGCAGTGAGCCCAGATCGCGCCCCTGCACTCCAGTCTGGGCGACAGAGCGAGACTGTCTCAAAAACAAAACAAAACAAAAGCCAAACCATTGACTGCCAAAAGTGATTTGCCAGGTCAGGAAAAGGCTATACAATATAGTGACTGAGGAGCTGCACACTGGTTTGAATTTATCCCTACAGTCTGTTTAAATTACATCATGTTTCTATTTCTCTACTTCTCCATCAGTAAAATGGGCATAATCCCAGTACCCACCTCTCTGAAACATCATGATATTACATTGAGTTAAAAATGCAGGAATTTTAGAATACCACTACTTTCTTAGCTGTTAATGATAGCTAAAATGATACCTCAATTTTGAGCGGTGGTAGTTTCTCTCAAACTAATTCATTCTATTAGAAAAACAAATATCCACGTAAAGCAAAACCAGACTTGGAAGAAATACTGAAAGCAGGTAGCTGACTGTTTAACTCGAATGCCTAAACATCCTTATCCCAATGCCTAAATTCAAGTCAAATTGTAGGATGCATTTCTCTTTCTACCTGTGCTTCCTGTCTCCCTTCCATCTTTCCCCATTCATGTATGATATATGTCCCCATTTTGATGAAGTAAGCATTTTGTGCCTCAATTTCTCATTTTAAAAACCTAGAAATTTTTAGCTTTTTGTATAAAATTTAATATGGAGTTGAAGGTGGGCTAGTAACAACAATATTTGGGGATTATTTTCTATTATCTCATCTTTCACTTTTTAAACGAGGGCCCAGAACTAATCAGGCTCTAAGAAACTGGCACTACTGAAAATATATACAAATTTGGGAAAGATAACTTAATTAAAAGATTGTTGATTTGCATTGAGAAACAACCACCATGAGATCCAAAATGCATGAGCATTCTGTTCCCTGCCAAACTGTAATCTCTTAGCTTTGGCCACCATAATTGGCAAAGCACAAGGAATTTTAGTCTCTGTTTCTGAAAATGTCCAAGGTATTCACCTTTTCAAAAAAAAAAGTCTCAGCTCCTACTGTTGATTTAAACTCTTTCATAAATCTCTATCAAACTTTTCATGTTTACAGTTCTTATGCAATTATAAGACAAATCCAATACATGTATAACCACACAATCAATAAATTACAATTAATAATTTATATCAAATGATAAATAATGTAGTTTTGTTGGAATTAATTTGACAATGTTTGATTCAGTTACAAACAGAGATATAACTAAATGTATTTAAAATATTAAAAGATGAATTGCTATCAATTGTTTTGAATTTTAAACTAAAAATCAATAGTTCCTATAAAATTATTATTAAATGTTCTAATAATTGTACAGAATCCAGAGCAACTCTTTTCCCAATTTACCGTATACTAATGTGTGCTTAGATCAGTGTTACATTACATAGCATGCTGTAGGAAAGACAGGATGGGCATTCATTAAACTAGCTCTGATTTAACTTGTCCTCTGTCATTTTGCGAATATAATCCAGGGACTACCTACTCCTTAACTTCTCAAATCTGTTTTCTCACCTATAAATAATAATTGCTACCTGAAAAAAATGGTGGGGCATATGAGATTTAATTAACACATGTTAATCATTGCACATGTCTTAGTATTTAGTAGATATTTAGTAATTATTAGACAAAGCCAATTTATTTTCCTTTGGATTAATAAAGATTTAAATATTTGCCATAGGTTGTATTATGCAATTATATTTACCTAAAATTTTGAGGAAATATAATTTTTTACAACTTTCCCATATTTCTAGAAAAAGAAAAGGTAGCTTTTTAGAAATGGCACTAACATAATTGGTAGTTTTTCTTGATGAATATTTCTGAGAGAGATTACAGAAGTTATATATTAAAAATAAATAACTTCAAGTAAAAGCCATGATCTGCCTTGCAGTGCTCAAATAAGTTCTTTCATATATTCACAATGATTTATTTTCTCATGACAGGACTTTATAATGAAACGATCTTACTCCTGGAGATTTTAGTAGATTTCAGCCTTAGAACTGTGGACATTGATTAATAACAGCAAAACGATATTGAGTAAATAGTAGTGCAAAAAGGATTAGATTGTGCATTCAGTATCATGAGAATCAGAAAGCTTATCCAATGTAAGTTTTACTAATTATTCAAAGGAAACAATTAATCATGAGACAAAGAACAAACAAAAATGGGTCCAAGACGACGAACTTAACTCTCTAGGCCTTTTCTTACGCCGTGAGGATACACCTGGCACAGATTAAAATATGAAGTTCTCCAGAACACATATGGAGTCACATCACATACACAGGAGGAATAACTTTTGGTATAAAATATAGTCATTTGTCTTCCGATAATCATGCCTCATAAATCTTTGAAATGCATGGCTGTTTCCTATTGACAAGGCTAGAAAATCAGGCATCTCTTGCCAAAAGTATTTCCAAAATAAGAACTCTCCCACCAGCAAAAATCATCAATTTGCTTGCCAGGATGACAGTCATTATTATAGTCTCCAGGTACCAAATTCTGATTAAAGGAGAAAATGTATTTTATGCTTGCTGTTTAATTATTTACTTTCTAGGATTATAAGATAAAAACAAAATTTGGCAAATAGTGGGCCCATTAACTGAATGAAGAGTGTAGTGTGAGGCTGTTGATAAATTGTGACCACTTGAATAGGGCAGAGTCAGGACCAATAACAGAGTAGAGATCAAGATGCACCTGCACACAAGGCAAGTAGGCAACCAGGAATTGACATCATGCCAGAAATGGAAGTTGAGACAAAGAAGTCTATCTAATAGGCAGTAAATAAGAAAAACTAGAAGAACATAGGCATAGAAAGGAAAAAAAAATCAAAAGATTTGATGGAGTCAGACTGTGGGTCTAGGTAGAGTCAGAAATCATTCAAGCCATTGGGGCATCGATGGCGCCATAAGCAGCCATCCGTCGCTCTATATTCTCCAAGAGCAGAGGCCAGTATCAAGCAGGTGGGAGCAGATGTGCAGTCATTGCAGCCTGGGAAGGAAGCTGTCTACGTAAAAACTGCACCTTTATGCCAAACCTTTCAACCAAATATTACACAATCAATAACCAAAAAGCTATACAATATAGTGACAATAACCAACTAAAGTGAGCTTGAGGAGCTAAAAACAAAATATTCCTGGGTTGCTTCCTCCTGCTACTTGCTCCTTGCTCTTTATTTTCTGCCTATATTTAACTCCCCAACTACTTTTTTGGTAAGATTTTAATGTCATTCATAGAACTTTGTTCATTATTTGATGTTGGTAGTAGAGCCAACTTCTCTACTCTTCATTTTCTTTTTTTATATGGATTTTTTATTTCCAACTTTTATTTTAAGGGTACATGTGCAGATGTGCAGGTTTATTACATAGGTACATGTGTGTCATGGGGATTTGCTGCACAGATCATCCCATCACCTAGGTATTAAGCTCAGCTTGCATTAGCTATTTTTCCTGATGCTCTCCCTCCTCCTGCCCCCCACCAGCAGATCCTAGTGTGTGCTGTTCCTCACCCCATGTGTCCATGTGTTCTCATCATTTAGCTCCCACTTATAAGTGAGAACATACGGTGTTTGGTTTTCTGTTCCTGCATTAGTTTGATAAGGATAATGGCCTCCAACTTCATCCACGTCCTTACAAAGGACATGATCTGGTTTGTTTTTACAGCTGCATAATATTTCTTGGTGTATATGTGTGACATTTTCTTCATCCAGTCTATCACTGATGGGTGTTTAAGTTAATTCTGTGTCTTTGTTGTGAATAGTGCTGCAATGATATACTTGTGCATGTATCTTTATAATAGAATAATTTATATTCCTTTGGGAATTACTCAGTAATGGGATTGCTAGGTTGAATGGTATTTTTGGCTTTATGTCTTCGAATAATCGCCACACCGTCATCCACAATGGTTGAATTAATTTACACTTCCAACAACAGTGTGAAAGAGTTCCCTTTTCTCCACAACCTCACTAGCATCTGTTATTTTTGACTTTTTAATAATTGCCATTCTGACTGGTGTTAAATGGTATCTCATTGTGGTTTTGATTTGCATTTCTCTAATGATGACTGATGAGTTTTTTTGCATATGTTTTTGGCCACATGTATGTCTTCTTTTGAGAAGTGTCTATTCATGTCCTTTGCCCACTTTTTAATGAGGTTATTTGCCTTTTCTTGTAAATTTGTTTGAGTTCTTTATAGATGCTGGATATTAGACATTTGCTAGACGGATTGATGGCAAAAATTTTCTCCCTTTCTGTAGGTTGTTTACTCTGTTGATAGTTGTTTTTTCGTGTGTGTGTGGGTGTGTGTGTGTGTGCGTGCGCACGCGCTGTGAAGAAACGCTTTAGTTTAATTGGGGTCTATTTGTCAACTTTTGCTTTTTTTGTAATTGCTTGTGGCATCTTGGTCATGAAATCTTTGTCAGTGTCTGTGTCCTGAATAATATTGCCTAGGTTTTCTTCTAGGGTTTTTATAGTTTGGCATTTCACATTTAAGTCTTATTCCATCTTGAATTGATTTTGTATATGGTGTAAAGAAGGGGTCCAGTTCCAGTTTTTTCAACTAATGCCAGCCAGTTATCCCAGCATCATTTATTAAATAGGGAATCATTTCCCCATTGCTTGTTTTTGTCAGGTTTGTCAAAGATCAGATTTTTGTAGGTGTGCAGCATTATTTCTGGGTTCTCTATCCTGTTCCATTGGTCTATCTGTCTGTTCTTGTACCAGTACCATGCTGTTTTGGTTACTGTAGCCCTGTTGTATAGTTTGAAATCGGGCAGTGTGATAACTTTCGGCCTTGTCCTTTTTGCTGAGGGTTGCCTTGGCTATTCAGGCTCTGTTTTGGGTCCATATAAATTTTAAAATAGTTTTTTTTTCTAATTATGTACAGAATATCTATGGTAGTTTAATAGGATGCATTGAATCTGTAAATTGCTTTGGGCAGTATGGCCTTTTTAATGATATTGATTCTTCCTATTCATGAGCGTGGAATGTTTTCCATTTGTTTGTGTCTTCTCTACTTTGAGCAGTGGTTTGTAGTTATCTTTGGAGATGTCCTTCACTTCCCTTGTTAGCTGTACTCCTAGCTATTTTATTCATTTTGTAGCAATTGTGAAGGGGAGTTCATTCCTGATTTGGCTCTCGGCTTGCCTGTTGTTAGCATACAGAAATGCTGGTAATTTTTGCACATTGATTTTGTATCCTGAGACTTTGATGAATTTGCTTATCAGCTTAAGAGGCTTTTGGGTAGAAATGATGGGGTTTTCTAGATATAGGATCATGTCTAAAAACAAAGATAGTTTGATTTCTCTTTCTATTTGAATATGCTTTATTTCTTTCTCTTGCCTGATTGCCCTGGCCAGGACTTCCAATGCTATGCTGAATAGGGATAGTGAGAGAGGACAACCTTGTCTTGTGCTGTTTTTCAAGGGGAATGCTTCCAGTTATTGCCGATTCCATATGATATTGGCTCTGGGTTTGCATGTATGGCTCTTATTGTTTTGAGGTATATTCCTTTAATACCTACTTTACTGAGAGTCCTACCAACCAAAAAAAGATCAGGACCAGAAGGATTCACAGCTGAATTCTACCAGAGGTATAAAGAAGAGCTGGAACAATTCCTACTTAAAGTATTCCAAGAAACTGAGGAGGAGGGACTCCTCCCTAACTCATTCTATGAGGCCACCATTATCCTGATACCAAATCCTGGCAAAGACACAACAGAAAAAGAAAACTTCAGGCCAATATCCTTGATGAACATCAATGCAAAAATCCTCAACAAAATACTGGCAAACCAAATCCAGACACACATCAAATAGCTTATCCACCATGATCAAGTAGGCTTCATCCCCAGGGTGCAAGTCTAGCTCAACATACACAAATCAATAAAAGTGATTCACCACATAAACTGGACTAAACCCAAAAACCACATGATTATCTCAATATATGCAGAAAAGGCCTTTATAAAGTTCAATATGGCTTCTGGTCTAGTCTTCATTTTCTTTGCCTTCCATGGATAGCAGTTGACATTCACCCAGAAGATTCTACTCATTCCCATCCACACTGAGCATCTATCCTATTCCACCTGATCCCAATGCTGGATTCCAATCTATAATATCAAATTGATGTCCTTTCCTCCCCAAGAAATAGGATTTTCTCAGATTCCATTGAGAAAAAAAATAGGCAGCATGAGTCAAAGTCAAGGTAGGTTTGATTTTAATTACAGCTATATAACGTCAAGTTAGCAGACCCAGATAACACATTTCAGTGATGAACAACTAAGTGCCAGATTCTAGGCTACTGTTTTTACATGAGTTATGCAGAAACACATTTTTTTCTATCTTTCATTTTAAGGAAAAAATTTCATGATGCTTTTCTTGGTTTATTAGACACAACTTCTAAGACATTTCAATTCTCTGTGAATTTTGATACTATAGGGAACCAGGACATGACACTAATTGAATAGATTCCTCAGAGACCTACAAGTTGTCAACTGTATAAAGATTTCTTTTTGTAATGCAATGTTTTGGTTCATTGCACACAACATCAAAACACTCAGATCAGAGAGAATGCAAAAGACGTTTTAACTGATACTTAAGAACAGAATACATTTGACCCCTCAAAGTGTCCCAGAAAGAGTAATTATTCAAAACATTTTTCTATATTCCTCACAAAACAATAGAGTCCCATAGTTAACTATCACTTAAAATAGTGGCTTAACAATTATCTTTGACGCCTAGGTGAACATTTATTTTTCTTGTCCCTATTATTATACAATAAAAATCCAAAAATACATAAAGTCACCTACCTACAATGACAAAAAAAATTGGCAGTGTGAGCCTGGGGTTGGCCTGGAAGCAAGTCATGAGCACTAACGCATTTGCATGCACTTGACTGTCTAGTAAAGCAGACCAATTATACAGCTGCCAAAAGGCAGCTTAGTGATGGAAAATTCTTTCAGTAGCTTTTTAGTTTATTTGATTGATTATGTATGACCCAGTGATAGCAGTTTGAATTTGATTGTAGATAGAAAAGAAAAAGAAAGCAAACCAAGCTATATTACTTAAAAGAGCAAGTACACGGAGAACTAGGCATGCAATTATTCATTCCATACTGGTGAATATTAGTTTTTGAGAAATTAAAAAATACATTTCTTTGTATTTCCAGGTATTGATTTTAATCTGTTTAAGTGAAATAACCACGTGCCAACCTGGGGGAAAGACTGCATGAAGACCATCATGATCATCTCAAAACTCAAAGGAATCTGCATCCAGAATGCCTTAACTTTGAGAATAGGTACCTGAGCAAAGAAAAGGGTTAATTCATCTGGTTGTTATAGATTTAGAAGAAAGCTATGGATTTAGAAGAAAATCCACTTGACTACCTAAACAGCTTTATGTCATTTCCAGCTTTCATATCTCTCTACTTTGGAGGAAGATTTTGAAACCCAGATTCTATTTTGAGGCTTCTCTTGCCAAAGGAATTGTCATGACTCTTCTCTTTGCTTCACAGGACCCAACTTAAACACCATTCTAATCTTTTCTAATTCAACTCCCTATGCTTTGTTTTCATCGAGGGAGCTAATCAAATAATAACCATAATCATAGTAATAGTAATAATTACGACTATAATTAAGTTGTATTTAAATACTAAGTGCTTTGCCTGTATACACACATTTTATCCTCACAACTATAGGAGGTAGCAACTAGTGTCATACTGAGGCATGCAGAGGTGAAGTAAGTCACCCAATTTTAAGTGGCAGAAGAAATTTTTGTGCCCGTATGGTGTGGCTCAAAGCCTGCACATTTGAACACTATACCAGATAACATGGACTACTAGGCAGGATTAAACAGAAGTGGCATAATTGTACCACAATTGGTATACTAAAGGAAAATTTGGTAAATATTGTTTCTAAGAGGAATACTTTGATTTTGTAGAACAGAACAATATAAGTGAACTAAATATTGTTTAGGAAGGATTTCAAGCTCATATTGATTTAGACTGCCTCACTGGGGACGTGTGCCTTAAATACCCTCTTACTCCTTTTTCATCTCAGAGACAGGTTTTCTTCCCTTTTTTGTGAGACAGTGTCTCACTTTGTCAGTCAGGCTGAGTGCAGTGGCAGTCATAGCTCACTGTAGCCCCTACCTTCTGAGCTCGAGTGAGCCTCCTGTCTCGGGCTACAGGGGTGCACCACCACCTCTTATTTTTTGGTAGAGATGGGATTTCAGCATTTTGCCCAGCCTGGTCACTTGGAGAGAGGTTTCTAGTCGCATATTCAGTATGTTACTTTTCTTTAGATCTTGCTTATTCAATATTTTAATCAAAGGCACGAATAAAGATATAGACTGCAAACATACGTTGGCTTATTTAATACCAGACTCAAAAATAATATGCCTAAGTATATAAAACCAAATGTAGTAGAAACAAGTATCAAGTTTTATCTTTAGTTTTATGAAAGGTATTTTTTAAGATCTTTAAACTTGAAACACATTCACAGTGTTATGTAAGTTTTGGTTCATTTGTCTTGCTCTGCTTCTGTATAATAGGTATAAGATGATTTTTCAGAATTCTTAGCCACTATACAGTACTTATCTCCTAGAACTTGTTCAATAATAATTGTTAGATGGATTCATGGACTAAAGAATTAATAGATATAGATATAGTTTTATTTTACAAAGATCAGAATTAATTTACTAAAATCTAAATTTCTGCTAGTAATATTAAATACGTGTGGATAAACTACAAGAATGATAAAAATATTGCATTGTAAGAGTCATTAAAAACTTGATATATTGTTAGACAACAACAGTATATTACGATTGTTTTTCAGGCCTCTCATTCCAAGAGAGATTTTAATACAATGCAAAGCATCAAAAATAACTTTAAAATGTGATGAATGCTGCGAAATTCATGAAACATGAATAAAACCTTAGGATATTCCATGTTTATTTCAAAGAAGATTAGAAATTGATTTTTACTTAAAGGCTTTCCAAAGCAAGATTAGAAATGTTGTGTTTTTCCAGACTTACATATTTCAGAAAAGCCAATTTAATCTCAAACTCTGAAATTCATTTCATAAAGTATATTGGCAATCATTGCATCTGCTACTTCACAAGGTTTTGTACTCTTTGAAAGGTGTCAAGCAGATCACCTTTCAAAAATGTTCCAGTTTTCTACTGAATGAACTATAAAGGCCTTCCAATTCCATACTCAAAAGATTGTGTAATTCCATGATTTGAAAAATGATATAAAGTCCTAGTTAATTCATTCTGCAGCCTGTGGACAGTTTGAGTACTTCAGTGTGACGAGATGAAGACAGGTAGTTGGAATGGATGTAATAAGTAAGAGGATGTGGTTAAAAAGATATCGAGAAAAGTTTCATTATACAGAAGTCCTGGTTTAAAAAAATGCCTTGGGGCTGGGCCAGTGGCTCACACCTCTACTCCCAGCACTTTGGGAGGCTGAGGCGGGTGGATCACCTGAGCTCAGGAGTACGAGACCAGCCTGGCCAACACGGTGAAATCCCGTCTCTACTAAAAGTACAAAAATTAGCTGGGCATGGTTGGGGGCACCTGGAATACCAGCTACTCAGGAAGCTAAGGCAGGAGAATCACTTAAGCCCAGGAGGCAGAAGTTGCAGTGAGCTGATATCGCACCACTGTACTCCAGCCTGGACAACAAAGTGAGAATCCACCTCAAAAAAATAATAATAATAAATAAATAACAGACATTGAAATAGTGATGAGTTCAGAGCTGGTTGAATTTCTCAGATTTCTTCAACTGATGCTTTTTTGAGGGAAATAGAGATAGAATTGCCACTTGGACATGGTCTTTTAAAAAATAAAAGCATGTTTAAATTTGATAGAATGGCAAGTTAATAAAATCAAGAATGATAGGTTTTTAAAATTGTAAAGTGGGAAAACTATTGTACAAACTGTGGCTGGGCAGTACTAACATGAATGAAGACTAAAAGTAACAGTTATACACTCCCTCTTGACTGAATATCTTGGATATCACACCTGGGTAACTTTATAGAGACATGTAGTTCCCATGTGGGTAATATGGATACATACTAAGATATAATATGACATTGTTAAATCTGAAATGAGGTTATAAAAATAATTATCATTTCAAACATCAGGTCTGATTTTTTTTTCATAATTATATTTATATAGTACAATGTGATGTTTTGATATGTCTACAATTTAGAGTGATTAAATGGAGCTAATTAACATATCCATCACTTCACTTCGTTGATGTTTTTGTGGTGATACATTTGAAACTACTCTTAGTTATTTTGAAATATACAACATATTATTATTGATTACAGTCATCCTGCTTTGCAGTAGATCTCAAAATTTATTCCTCTTGTCTAGCTGAAACTTTGTAACTTTGGACCAGTAATTCCCCATTCCTTCACTCCTCACCTACCCACTGCCTCTGGGAACAATTATTCTTCGATGAATACAACTTTTTTTAATGCTTTAAGTTCTGGGATACATGTGAAGAACATGCAGGTTTGTTACATATACCCTTACTGCATATTTCCATCCCTTGGTTTTTTGTTTAAGAAATACTTACTTATGCCTAGACCCTATTCCAGGCCAATTAAATCAGAATTTCAGATGAGTGGCCTGTGAGCCTGTGTTTTTAAAAAGTTACCCAGATATTCTGAATATCAAGCAAAGGATGATAGCTGCTGTCTCTAAATCCTGAAGAGCCTAAATTTCCAGAAAAGAGTTTGTTTTATTCTGAAGATTTGAGTGCCATAGCAATGTCAAAAAGATGGACTGTAGAGGAATAAAAATGAAAAGGAGCAAAAGACCAGTTTAAAAAATATAATATAGTCCACGTGAGAGAAGCTTATGGTAGGGAATATGAGGCTAGATACAGTAGAATTATATCAGAGGTAAAATTAAGTGGGTTTGGCGATGTAACAGATACAGTGGAGGAAGGGGGTGAGATGAATGGACAGGAGATAAAAAAAAAAAAGGTGGAGTGTCTGGCTTTGATAAGCAGGTGTGTCGTATTCCCATAACTTGCCTGTGCAAAGCAGGAGAGGAGTAAGTTGGAAGAGGAAGCATGGGAGAAGAGAAGAGGAAGAGTTCCATAACGAGCATGTGGAGATCGTGAGTACCATGGGAGGCCCATGTGTGTCTCTAGCAGAAAAGGAATGTTGAAAACATAGGTACAGATTCAAGAGGAATAAAATGACAGGTGTTTCTGGAGACATGGCTGCAAATTAAATAACTCTTAAGAGATTATAGATCATAAGAGCAGAGGATGGAGGGCCAGCTCCTGAGAAGCACCAGAATTTAAGAGCTGATGAGAGAAGCCTAGAAAGAATAGCAATGGCAGACCTTAGAGGCATAAGTAAGCCAAGCAAACATGGCGACACAGAAGCTTATAACAGAAGGTAATTTAAAGAATGAGAGGCCAACGTCCATATACTTACTTACATAAAAAACAAAACAGAAACTGGAGCCTGCAAATGAATACAGCCAAGAATCAAAAGTCTGACCAACACTTCAAGGCTGGCACGACTGGCAACTTGATAATGTTTGTATCAGTTGGGATTATCCCATGAATTAATGAAAATTTAGCTACAGGGCACATAGGATCAACTTCAAGCAACTTGAGGTTAATAATTGTGAATTACCCATTTTTCTATCACCACTCCCCCAACATATTCCATAACACCTAGAGGATGGCGAGTGATTATTATATCTCTATACCTTTTGTTATTCCGTAGCAAGATTAGATCCAAAGTGACAGCACATGAGAAGTTAATGTCATATTCATTCATTTTTATTGCATATTTAAGTTGTTTTGATACACATATACATAGTAAAATAGTTTCAATAGTCAAGCAAATTAACATATTCATCATCTCAGTTACGTTTTTTTTTTTTATACTTTAAGTTTTCGGGTACATGTGCACAATATGCAGGTTTGTTACGTATGTATACATATGCCATGTTGCTGTGCTGCACCCAATAACTCGTCATTTAACATTAGGTATATGTCTTAATGCTATCCCTGCCCCCCCACCCGACAACAGACCCCAGTGTGTGATGTTCCCCTTCCTGTGTCCATGTGTCCTCATTGTTCAATTCTCACCTATGAGTGAGAACAAGCGGTGTTTGGTTTTTTGTCCTTGAAATAGTTTGCTGAGAATGATGGTTTCCAGCTTCATCCATGTCCCTACAAAGGACATGACCTCATCATTTTTTATGGCTGCATAGTACTCCATGGTGTATATGTGCCACATTTTCTTAATCCAGTCTATCATTGTTGGATATTTCAGTTGGTTCCAAGTCTTTGCTATTGTGAATAGTGCCACAATAAACATACGTGTGCATGTGTCTTTATAGCAGCATGATTTATAATCCTTTGGGTATATACTCAGGAATGGGATGGCTGGGTCAAATGGTATTTCTAGTTCTAGATCCCTGAGGAATTGCCACACCGACTTCCACAATAGTTGAACTACTTTACAATCCCACCAACAGTGTAAAAGTGTTCCTATTGCTCCACATCTTCTCCAGCACCAGTTGTTTCCTGACTTTTTAATGATCGCCATTCTAACTGGTGTGAGATGCTATTTCATTGTGGTTTTGATTTGCATTTCTCTGATGGCTGGTGATGATGAGCATTTTTTCATGTGTCTGTTGGCTGCATAAATGTCTTCTTTTGAGAAGTGTCTGTTCATATCCTTCGCCCACTTGTTGATGGGGTTGTTTTTTTCTTGTAAATTTGTTTGAGTTCATTGTAGATTCTGGATATTAGCCCTTTGTCAGATGGGTAGACTGCAAAAATTTTCTCCCATTCTGTAGGTTGCCTGTTCACTCTGATGGTAGTTTCTTTTGCTGTGCAGAAGCTCTTTAGTTTAATGAGACCCCATTTGTCAATTTTGGCTTTTGTTGCCATTGCTTTTGGTGTTTTAGACATGAAGTCCTTGCCCATGCCTATGTCCTGAATGGTATTGCCTAGATTTTCTTCTAGGGTTTTTATGGTTTTAGGTCTAACATGTAAATCTTTAATCCATCTTGAATTAATTTTTGTATAAGGTATAAGGAAGGGATCCAGTTTCAGCTTTCTACATATAGCTAGCCAGTTTTCCCAGCACCATTTATTAAATAGGGAATCCTTTCCCCATTGCTTGTTTTTGTCAGGTTTGCCAAAGATCAGATAGTTGTAGATATGCGGCATTATTTCTGAGGCCTCTGTTCGGATCCATTGATCTATGTCCCTGTTGTGGTACCAGTACCATGCTGTTTTGGTTACTGTAGCCTTGTAGCATAGTTTGAAGTCAGGTAGCGTGATGCCTCCAGCTTTATTCTTTTGCGTTAGGATTGACTTGGTGATGTGGGCTCTTTTTTGGTTCCACATGAACTTTAAAGTAGTTTTTTCCAATTCTGTGAAGAAAGTCACTGGTAGCTTGATGGGGATGGCATTGAATCTATAAATTACCTTGGGCACTATGGCCATTTTCACGATATTGATTCTTCCTACCCATGGGCATGGAATGTTCTTCCATTTGTTTGTATTCTCTTATTTCATTGAGCAGTGGTTTCTAGTTCTCCTTGAAGAGGTCCTTCACATCCCCTGTAAGTTGGATTCCTAGGTATTTTATTCTCTTTGAAGCAATTGTGAATGGGAGTTCACTCATGATTTGGCTCTCTGTTTGTTACTGGTGTATAAGAATGCTTGTGATTTTTGTACATTGATTTTGTATCCTGAGACTTTGCTGAAGTTGCTTATCAGCTTAAGGAGATTTTGGGCTGAGACAATGGGGTTTTCTAGATATACCATCTCGTCATCTGCAAACGGACAATGTGACTTCTTCTTTTCCTAAGTGAATACCCTTTATTTCCGTCTCCTGCCTCATTGCCCTGGCCAGAACTTCCAACACTATGTCGAATAGGAGTGGTGATAGAGAGCTTCCCTGTCTTCAAAAAATCAATGAATACAGGAGCTGGATTTTTGAAAAGATCAACAAAATTGATAGACCACTAGCAAGACTAATAAAGAAGAAGAGGGAAGAATCAAATAGATGCAATAAAAAATGATAAAGAGGATATCACCACTGATCCCACAGAAATGCAAACTACCATCAGATAATACTATAAAAACCTCTACAAAAATAAACTAGAAAATCTAGAAGAAACGGATAAATTCCTGGACACATATACCCTCCCAAGACTAAACCAGGAAGAAGTTGAATCTCTGAATAGATCAATAACAGGCTCTGAAATTCAGGCAATGATTAATAGCTTACCAACAAAAAAAAGTCCAGGACCTGATGGATTCACAGCAGAATTCTACCAGAGGTACATGGAGGAGCTGGTACCATTCCTTCTGAAACTATTCCAATCAATAGAAAAAGAGGGAATCCTCCCTAACACATTTTATGAGGCCAGTATCATCCTGATACCAAAGCCTGAGAGAGACACAACCAAAAAAGAGAATTTCAGACCAATATCCCTGATGAAGATTGATGCAAAAATCGTCAATAAAATACTGGCAAACTGAATCCAGCAGCACATCAAAAAGCTTGTCCACCATGATCAAGTAGGCTTCATCCCTGGGATGCAAGGCTGGTTCAACATACACAAATCAATAAATTTAATCCAGCATATAAACGGAACCAACGACAAAAACCATATGATTATCTCAGTAGATGCAGAAAAGGCCTTTGACAAAATTCAACAGCCCTTCATGCTAAAAACTCTCAATAAATTAGGTATTGATGGGACGTATATCAAAATAATAAGAGTTATCTATGACAAACCCACAGCCAATATCATACTGAATGGGCAAAAACTGGAAGCATTCCCTTTGAAAATCTCAGTTACTTTTTTTCTGGATATGTGTGTGAGGAAATAGTACCCACAAACTACTCTTTTAGTAAAATGCCAAATACAGTAAATATTAATACCTACAGTGCTCATGTTGTGCATCAGATCCCTCAACTTGTTAATTCTACATATCTGCAACTTTGCATCCTCTGAATTCTCTGTCTCCATTTTCTCTCCTCACCCCCAGCCCCTGGTAACCACTGTTTTATACCCTGTCTCTCTGTATTTAACTTTCTGTTGTTTTTGTTCTGAGAAGTTTTGTTGGGACTTTCAGATACGAAATAATATGTTCTGAGTCTTGGGTGTCTCAAATGATAGCAGGTAAGAAGTTTTACTTGTCTGGAGAGCAGAGTGCCGGTACATAATTTTATGCAGAAGAGGGAATAAAGAGAATTCTCTAATTAAAGTTTGAATCAGAAATATGGTTCATATTTTTATGTGCAACAATCTCTAGGGCTTCTTGGAAAGGAACTAGCTGCCTGAATTTTTTTCATTTAAATCCACTAATACATGAAGAGGATGATTCTCCCATACCAATCCCAAGAATGGTATCTGTAGAATCCAAAGTTGAAATCCTATTATCCTAGAACTTTTTTCAGAAAACTTTAACATGTGTTGAAATGTCATGCTGCTCATATATTTGATAGCAATGGGGAATTTACTTATTATATACTTTCGCTTTTTAGCCCTTTCCCTGCCCACCAGAAATGTTTCTTTTGAATCTGATTTGGTCCTCAGAGTTTAAGAATGTTAAGGCATGTATAGGGGTTTCTTTTTTCTTCTTTTTTCTTTTTTGTCAAGCTATTGTATATTTTTGTTTGACGTGTTTGAATATGTAGTTACCTGTTTGACTATTTGTTTGGACTCTCATGCCAGAAAAAAAATTATAGTGAATTTTACATGTACGGAGTCTTCATTAATCTGTATAAACTGACAAGGTTAGAATATCAAAGTCAACACTGTAGGAAATAAAGTGATCTTTTATCTGGTCTATCTCCTTGCAAATAAAACAACAATAAATTTTGTACTATTATGAAATAGATGAGCTTGAAAATTTTTCAAGTGCCTTGTATAAAATGGCACTTTGAATTCAAGGTATAAACTACAACAAAACACTTTCGAGATCTAGTTTGATTGCAGAGTGCATGCTTACTCATTTATATATTCTCTGCAATTTCTGATTCAAGATATTTCACAATTCTAAAGGAAAACCAAAATAGGATAATAATTACAAAACAAAACAAAAAGTAATTGACGAAGATAATTGAGCAACTTATTCTCAACAACTAGCTTTTTAACAAACAGAAAAATGCACTAAAAATACTGCCTAGTTGTTTAAAGTAGGCTGAAATCTGACCGTATGCCCTAAGTGAGTGTCCTAAAGAAAAAAATACCTTTGAGGTAGCACAGTGATTAAATTTAAAAGATTTATTGTTTAACCTCAGGAAGACTTTCAGTAACTTTTTATAAAATGTATACATTTAATGGAAGACATGCTATGCTTCTTATAAGAATTTGTTCCAAGTCACTGTGTATAATAAATGGCTTGTCTACATATTTTTTCAATAAAACTGTTCGTGCAGAATTTTAAGTAGGCACTTTGAATACCAGAATGAATGTATCTTTGTGAAGATGCCATTTATGTAGCATAACATCCAAAGCATAATGAGAAGATTGTGATACACTGCAGATTTAGAACTGAGTTGGAAAACAAAACTTCAAGATACTGTCTTGTCAGCACAAAGCAAATAAATTCATCACTGTAAGTTGAGATTTAAATTCACAAACTTATCAGCAACAAAATCAAAGTAATTTTATTATACGTTTTTTGACACCAGATTATATGGGGTGGAGTATTTACTTTCTAATTAAGCAATTGATACATATAAACCTGAAATGAGAGTTTTGTCTTTTAATTGGATACATTGTTAAGCAAAGAATGGTTGAAGCAGCAGTTGAGAATTATCTTTTTTTTATCTCTCTTTGCTGTTCTTACAAGGACAGTTTCTAGAATTGTTTTCAAAACAATAGAACAGAAAATTTCACTTACTTAATTTTTGTTAATGTACTTTGCCAAAATTAGCAAACTATGAAAGGAAAGTTTGCCTTTTCAATATATATGTAAGTGGCAAGTAAAAGTAGTTCTTAAATCACATGATCTGATAGAAATAACAGGGGATGGAAAAGAGTTCTGAAGGTGCTCAGGAAATGCCAGCCCTGAGTGGATTGCTTTGGTGCACTGATTACATCGAACTGAAAATACTTGAAAAACAACAAATGCGGGACATGCTTTCTCTGCACTCTCTTTACCTTCCTAAAGAGAAACCCCCCAAAAGGAACTTTCAATACCAGAATGAATGTATCTTTGTGAAGATACCATTTATCTACCATAACATCCAAAGCATAATGAGGAGATTTTGATACACTGCAGATTTAGAACTGAATTGGAAAATAAAGCTTCAAGATACTGTCTTATCAGCACAAAGACATTCATCTCCTTCCTAGGAGTGTCATCAGCCAGGGAAAATTGACTCCTCGTATCACAGGAGAGAAGACTAAGAGTCCAAACCACACCAAGACAGACTGTCACAAACTATCATCTATTCTGCTAAGGGTCTGGTCATCTTTCCCAAAAGTCATTTCCCCTCCCCTAAGTTTCCTACATTCTCCCTCCTGCCTTCCCTATAAGCTCCTAAATCTCACTGGGGTTTTTTCTTTGCGTTGTTTTGTTTGTTTTGTTTTGTTTTGTTTTTGCATCCACTTTTCTTTCCTGTGATTTCCCCATGCGTGTAATAAATGTGTACACCTTTTCTTCTTTTGACATGCCCGTTATCCATTTATTTCATACACTCAGTTATCATACCTTCAGAGGGTAGAGGGAAAGTTCTGCCAGTCCTACAGTTCCAAAAGAAAATAGCTAGTAATTGAAAATGCAAAAGTCATATGAACTTTGAGACAAAGTTAGCTTCTTATACGATATGCTCAGAAAGAAGAGGTGTGTTGCAGACCAAGGGATATTGCCCTGGTCTTAGCTTCTAAGTTTCTCTGAGAAGAAGCAGTTACTACTACAGCAGTTAAACACGTGACTCCCAAATTATAAAAGCCTAAGTGTTGAGATTAAATCATTAGTTATCACCTGTGAATCATAAAGTCTGAACTCTTCAAATTGCAAACACACATAGAAAGGGGATTCTTATACAGGGATCCATGAGTGGAACTGCAAAGTTTTGTCAAAATCTGTATATATGTTTTCTTTTTAAGGGTCATAGATTTCAATATATGTTAAAAGATATCTGGAGCTAGTAAAGATTAATAATCATTTTCAGTTTTGTGCTGAAGCTGGCTTAGCCTGGCCTGTACCAGCTTTTGAGAGCTGATTATTAAATTTTCAAAAATGTTGTGAACTGGTTATCAAATTGCTGGTAGCTTGAAATTGGCCAGGGTGGGAGTATTTAAAACATGGAAATGGGCAAATTGTACAAATCATGGCTTTTCTCCCTCCAACACACCCCCTCCCTCCCCAGCACACCACTGGTTAATCTCTATTTTCAGGAGAGAAAAAGATGTTTCATACGAATAAAGGTAAATTATGCACTGGTTTGTTTTATACTTTTTCACCTCTTCAGCTTAATTGTGTTTTAATAATGTATAATTGATACATTAGCATTTAGATGTTAGTAAACTAATAACAAATGTTCATTAATTATTTTTCTTGAGTAGAGGAATACAAATTTTGCACCTGTTGTTGTATAGAATGATTTTAAAAATCTCATTCAATCCCCCAGAAATTTAAGATTTTTTTTCAAGAATGTCTATATAAAATTTTTACTTATAAGCAGATAGCTCACAAAAAGTATGTGTTTTCTTTGGATTATAAATAAACTATTCCACTCACCAAGCTGCTGAGACATTTTACTTTCTGGTATTTTGAAATGAAAACAAAACACAAGAATGTGAAGATGAAGCAAGTGAAAAATAAAAGGGTACAGACTTTAGAAGTATCATAAGCTAAAAATAATATCAAACAAATCTGTAAAGGAACCAAAAGCCCAGGCAGATATAACACAGTAACTTATGAAAAGCTAAAAAAATGAGGAGGTAACAAACAATAAAGTGAAACTCTCTGATAAAGCCAAAAATATTTGAATGGCAGTCAACAAAATAGAAGAAAAAAATGACACTCATAACAAGGCAGATCTATGGAAATGCATCCCCGGGGGCAGTACAATAGAGCTGTGAATTAGTGGAGGCGGATCACCAACACTGGGCAACTAAAGCCAGCTAACATAATTCAAAGGATGGAGAAATTCTGTAGCTGAAGATAAAAAGTCTGAAATGCATTATGGTATAGTCAAATGAGTGTCATTTCTAATATACACGCTTATTTTTCAAGAGTCGATAATATGAAGTAAAAATTTAGTATGCAGGCCAGGCGCGGTGGCTCACGCTTGTAATCCCAGCACTTTGGGAGGCCGAGGCGGGTGGATCACGAGGTCAGGAGATGAAGACCATGGTGAAACCCCGTTGCTACTAAAAAATACAAAAAAATTAGCCGGGCGTGGTGGCGGGTGCCTGTCATCCCAGCTACTCGGAGAGGCTGAGGCAGCAGAATGGCGTGAACCTGGGAGGTGGGGCTTGCAGTGAGCCGAGATCACGCCACTGCACTACAGCCTGGGCGACAGAGCAAGACTCCGTCTGAAAAAAAAAAAAACTTTAGTATGCAAAGTTCAAATTTTCCATTTGTTGACCAATTCATTTTTATGAAATATTTTCCAGCAATTAAACTAAAGGGGTACCAGGACAGAGTAGACATTCTGAGCTTTCACTTTACAAAAGCTACACATAAATCTAGATACTTTTTAAGGGTATAAACAAAGTCAGAAGCTGTGTGACAGTCCAATATACAATTAGAGAAAATTTTTCTTTAAGAATAGATTACATACATATTGACCTCTTCGAGATCCTTATTCTGAGATTCAGTTCAGAATCTGAGGTTTTGTTTTGAGGCGGAGTCTCTCTTTGTCACCAGGCTGGAGTACAGTGGCACAATCTCAGCTCACTGCAACCTCCGCCTCCCAGGTCCAAGCAATTCTCCTGCCTCAGCCTCCTGAGTAGCTGGGACTACGGGCACGTGCCACCACGCCCAGCTAATTTTTGTATGTTTCTTTAGTAGAGATGGGGTTTCACCATGTTGGCCAGGATGGCCCCGATCTGTTGACCTTGTGATTTGCCTGCCTCAGCCTCCCAAAGTGCTGGGATTACAGGCGTGAGCCACTGCGCCCAGCCCAGAATCTAGGTTTTAACCAGATTTGCCATTATAAGATGAAATGAAACCAAAACCACCAGTCAATATCTGTAGCAGTGTTATTGTTGGGGAGCGTGCATGTTTGTTTGAGCTTATTTATATATACAGAGCTGTTTAGCTTAATATTTAAATTGAAAATTTTTAGTATTTTCAGAATGTTTTAGATACTTTGATGAACAAATTTTGTGTCAAACTATTAAAAAAACTTATAGGTTATATATTTCTGAACACATTGGCAGATGTAAATGACAAAGTTATACTCACACAATCATCAGTTTTTCTTGCACAGAACTGACATTTTGTCAAAAAGTTAAAATATTTGAAATGTATTTTCTATGTCCTCATCTTTCCCTTTTTGAGCCTTTTTTTTCCCTGGGTTGGTTATAAAATGTTCCTTAACTTCAGGCATCTGATTAAGTTTTGGGTTTTCTCCCTTCCTCCCAACTCATATTGATTGGTAATGATCTGATAGAAGACAATTGCCAAAGATCAATGAAATACATTTTAAATTAAACTTCTTCAAGATAATATTCATATTAATCCTTCTTTAATTGCTGAATGAGGAATAATTGTTCATTGACCCTTCAAACCCTAAAACTTAATCAGCTCACTGGTGTGGATGAATGGATATTTGTCCAGATGAGAATGCTTATGGTCTACTTCAAGGGGTTCATAATAGTAAAAATGGCCTTTTCTTCCATCAGGAGCTTCATCCTGGATCTTTTCATCCTTGTTTTTCTACTAGCTCTCCCTCTCCAAATACACTGACTTGGAACCCCAGTTTCAGTGGTGGACTGCATGGATTTGATTCTAAGCTAGCTATGATGAGAAAGTATCTCTAACCCTGTAATATAGAAATCATCATCAGACAATATACAGACAGGGGCCAGTTAGTTCACGATAATAATAGGTGAAAAGGAAGGGTTTGTGGATATAGACATGGGAAAGTGAGTTTAAATTGTTTCAGGAGTCTGTGGAAGTTGTCTTTGGGTGACGCAATGTTCTCAGGGAAGCACAACCAAAAAGAGAATGAGGATTTCTGGGGAAGTGTTAGGGATTAGAGACAGGATAAGATACAAAACTAAGTAAATTAGAGGGTGAATAGATTGGAACATATGTAGTATGACTGATTGATAGGCGGCACTGAAATTCTCAGTTTCAAGTGGGATATTTTTCAAATTGGTCCATATAGCTAGTTGCTCAAATATATGTGAGGATTTGGTGTAAATTTGGATCTAAGCAGGGTTATTCTCCTGGTTAGATTCAGCAAAGTGAAAGAGAAACAAGGAAGTTGAAGTTTCCTGGGAATGGTTGGCCATGGAATTTAGGCAGGAGAACAGGCAATAGAGTCGACATCAAGGAGGTAAGGGTCATTGTGAATATGATAAAATAATAGTTTGGAGGTCTCAGAGAGATTGAAAAATTTTATGTCAGTGTATGAAAAGGAATGATTAAAGGAGGAGCTCAGAGAATGGGATGAATGAAATTGTGACTACAGAGAAGTTGCTATTATAAGTAATGACAATGCTTCACTCAGTCCTTCTGGAAGTGTGGTCCCTGTGCTAGCAGCATCAGCATCACCTGGGAACTTACTAGAACTGCAAATTCTCAGGTTACACCCCCAGATCTACCAAATCTGAAATTCCAATACCAGCTCTCAGCAATCTCTTATTTTAACACAACTGTAGGCAATTTTGAGGCACACAGTAGTTAGCACAACTGGTCTAGGGTATGTCCTATTCGGTCTTCCTCCCCAGTTCACTGTACAGAGCCCCTAAAACTTGAAATTTCCTGATAGAGATGAGAGGACCATCCTTTACTAGTCATAAGTCCCTTTTAGCCATACCTGAGTTTATGCTATTGACATGACATGAGTGGTGGCTGGAGACCCGTAGAGCTTCAGGGTGGGTGCTGGACACCAGAAAGATGAAGGCCTAACTAGATGGTTGAAACTGTCGGCCCTCTTTGTGCCCCTTTTCACCATACCTGGCCCTGTGTGTCTCTTCTATTTGACTGTTCCTGATTTGTATCAGACAGTAACTGTAAGCAAAGTGCTTTCTTGGGTTCTGTGAGCCGTCTTAGCAAATTATAGAACCTGGGGAAGGAATCCATGGAAGTCCTAATTTATAGCCAGTTGGTCAGGAGTATGGGAGGCCCACAACTCGTCTCTAACGGTGGGGCGGCAGTCTTGTGGGCCTGAACCCTGAACTTGTGGGATCTGATGCTATCTCCAGATAGACAGTCTCAGGATTGAATTGAATTGTAGGACACCAGTTGGTGTCCTGAGAGTTGAAGAATTGATTGGGGTGAGACTAAATCCACAAATTTGATCTCAGAAGTTTGAGTAGAAGCAATTCTATTGGAAAACATTGTCATCAGATCGAAGGTGTTCATAGAACCGAGAGATCAAGATGACAAAAAGTCATCTGTGATGACACATTGTTGACATAAACTAGAATTGAGACAAGAGTATTTCAAAGAGAGTTACATTGAACCAGGGATAAAAATAGTCAATCAATTGATTAATTAGAATTTAGTAAATGCTATTTTTTAAAAAATTAATCTTTACTTAATTAATGGAGATACTTAATTATCTCCATTTTGACTTTAAATTTGTAACTAAAAAGTTGCTATTTTATCTATTTCTCATAAATGGAAATTGAAAAACAATAGCAAAATGCTTCGACAGAAAATCTGCACTTTTTATTCCCAAGAGGAAGAATGGCCAACTACCTTAAGCACAAAGTTAGAAAAACTTTCATAATTTTTTAAGTTGCCATATGTTATAGATTTGAACAAGTTGAATTGTCAACTAGACTGCCCAGGGAATCGAGCCATCTAATATAATCTCCTTACTATTTAGATAAGATCTTTGTTGTTGAAAATCTTAACATTTTTTAACAATCTTGTTTTCAGAGACTGATGTTAATGATTTGTGAAACTCATTAAATGCAGTTGTGCATCTGATTTGAAAATCACGAGGGAGATTTTTGGTCAGATATGCATAGCAAATCTATGTCACTAGACATATATCCCTACTACCCATGTCACAACCTTTATGTCTACTCTTGAACTGAGCTTTTGCTACATGTTTTATTTTTGAGGTTTAAGAATCATTCATTTATCTGATGGAAAATTGTGTTTCTCTTGTTAGAATAGAGCCCAATTTATCTTTTCTATCTTTCGTGGAGATATGAAAGGATGTGAATTTGGAATCAGACAAACCTGAGTTCCACCACGCTTTCTTCTTCTTGCAAGCCATGAAATCCACAGTGGGTTAATGGACATTACAAAACCTCTGGTCCCACCTTCTTAAGATGGAAAAGATAATACTAATTGAAAGAATGAATGTGATAATGAGAAGAAATGGTATCAATAAAGTTTCTGGAACACAGTAAGTTCTAACAAATGCTAGTTCTTTTCTTTTATTTTTCAAAATCTAAATAGAAGCCAGTTGGTAATTCCAAGATAGTAGTATGAAGACAAAAAGTTTGTTAATTGACCTTCAACCACTGAGACCTTACCTTATAGGAAGCAAAATGAACAAATATTTTCTCCCTTCTAAAACTGTACACCCTCTGAGACAGAGAGACAGTGTTCCAATCAAGACAGTGACAGTATTCTGTGCACACATAGGAAGGGAAGAAGAATAAGTGTGAACCTTTAAAAAGACAATTTTAGATTGTGTTTTATTATCAGGCACTCTATTTTTATTGGCAATAATATTTTTTAGAGCTTACGGCATACAAAATAGACCTTAAATTTTCTCACTGCTGAGAAATTTTTATAAGGGTGCTTCATTTTCTTCTATGGCAAATCTAGGGACCAATAAAATAGCTTTGATAATTCACTTATTACATTCTTTCCTAACTAAACTATTTACATTATAAACTTTGTCAATATGCTATGCTTTTGCATTAATAATTCTCATGTGTCTCATTTGTGAATACATGAAAACTAGTTGTACAATAAGGAAAGTGTAATTTTGAAACATCTTCAAAACCAGTTGCATAATTTAACAAATGTTTATAAATTTTCATCCTTACCCTAAAAGCATAGATATCCTAAATGTGATTGAAGGTAAAATGATTTCTTTCAAGAACTGGATTTCTCACCATGAGTTATTTTATCTCCAAACAAACTGTAGTAGTGTTATACAGTGGTTAAAAAATCACTTAAAGTGAGAATAAAGATACAGCTTTTTAACTCTTCATTTTGTGGATGAGACCGGAAAAATTAGACCTTTCTTCTAGAGACAAGTTGGGGTTAGTTGTGTATATAGAGTGTGAATAGTGTCCATATTTTACTCTCATTATTTAAACAGAAACATGCAATTTGCCCTTCAAAAACCTATTACAAATTAGCTGTGTCATTTGTAAGTGTTAAAATTACCTCATTAATGATCACATAGGCTTTTGGCTCATTGTAATCAGATGTTCCTATCAACCAAAGTTGAAAGACAAAGAGTTTGGAGTCTTTAATTCTTGGTAAAATCAGTAGTTCTATTTAGGGCTATATTTGCAAAATACTATTTCTACTCAAGCATATTTTTATTTACAAGGCACTTCACAAGTGTTGACCACAGAGATGTTTCTACCTAGCAGAAGTAATTATAGTTACATATAGCTGTCTAGGAATATCTTAAACATGGGGATTAAAATAACTTTCAAGAACCAGAAGAAATGCTATACCAGGCATTTTTGTACCTGGTGCTCTAGTTCGGTGCGATATTTGTGGCAATTAAAAAACATAAATGGCTTGGATATACAGCTAAGATGTCAAAGGAAAAATATGTAAAGGCATGATTATTTTATAAATATGCCACATATGTGAATTGAGGTACAAAACCTCCAAGTTTAAAATTGTCTTTGTTCGTTTGTATGTTTTGAGACGCAGTGTCACTGTAGCCCAGGTTGGAAGTGGCACGATCTCTGCTCACTGCAGGCTCCACCTCCCGGGTTCACGCCATTCTCCTGCCTGAGCCCCTCAAGTAGCTGGAACTACAGGCGACGCCACCACGCCCAGCTAATTTTTTGTATTTTTAGTGGAGACGGGGTTTCACCGTGTTAGCCAGGATGGTCTCGATCTCCTGACCTCGTGATCCGCCCGCCTGGGCCTCCCAAAGTGCTGGGATTACAGGCGTGAGCCACCGCGCCTGCCCTAAAATTGTCTTTTTAAAAAAGAAATCAAAACAGACAAGTGGGCAATGAGTTATGGATACTATTATAGGGTACCCCGATAACCTAGTAACAAGGAGACTTTTGGTACCGAAAATTCCAATTAACCACATGCCTCCATTAAGGCCATGGTCACTGCCAATTTTTACTCGCAAAGGCTGGAGCTAGAGTTATATGGAATTCCATACGTATCTAAACCATAGATTTATCAATTATTACTTAAACACAACTTGGAGGACACTCTCCAGAATTTTAGGGCTTGGCCTTATTCGGGAGAAACATACACTGGAATAGGCAGTTGGATTTTAAATTCAATCTTAAATCTCTTGAAAATGATGCATTTTTTTCTGAGAGATGAGAAATTGTTCAACTCTCTTGGCTTATTTTAGATTTGATATTATACAGCTCGAACACCATGGAGATTTACTAATCTAAATGAACACATACCAAATTAGTCTTTGCTCCAGTCTTAAAATCTGAGATTAATTCTGGCAGCTGAAGAAATTTTCCAGGGTTAGGAGTATGCTTCAATGCTGGTGACCAGTACTACTTTCTGGTAAACTATAGATGACATGTGCCTTTTCACTGCCTAAACTCACTTTGTAGAACACCGTTAAATGAAAATCATCACCAGAACTTTGGGAGGCTACGACGGGAAGATCATCGGAGGTCAGGAGTTTGAGACCAGCCTGGCCAACACGATGAAACCCCATCTCTACTGAAAATACAAAAACTTATCCAGGCATGGTGGGATGCACCTGTAATCTCAGCTTCTTGGGAGGCTGAGGCAGGAGAATCGCCTGAACCCAGGATG
Source organism: Symphalangus syndactylus (assembly GCF_028878055.3). NCBI lineage: Eukaryota > Metazoa > Chordata > Mammalia > Primates > Hylobatidae > Symphalangus > Symphalangus syndactylus. Next base: position 106,163,401 of record NC_072439.2, read on the forward strand.
TGAAGGTTGCAGTGAACAGAGATGTTGCCATTGCACTCCAGCCCTGGGCAACAGAGCAAGACTTCATCTCAAAAAAAAAGGAAAAATAAAGAGAGAGAGAAGAAAATTATCAGTGTTCAGTGACTCTTTTTTTTTTTTCATGCTGATAAACTATTACGCAGAAAAAGAAATGTATCCATTATGGACAATTAAAAGGGCTATACAACCTCTCTCATTGTATGATTCTGATTTTCTTTCTTTTTCTTTTCTTTTTTTAAGACAGGATCTCACTGTGTCACCCAGGCTGGAGTGCAGTGGCACTATCTTGGCTCACTGCAACCTCAGCCTCCTGGGTTCGAGCGATTCTCCTGCCTTAGCCTCCTGAGTAGCTAGGACTAAAGGCATTCACCACCACACCCAGCTAACTTGTGTATTTTTTTATTACAGGTGGGGTTTTGCCATGTTGGCCAGGCTGGTCTCGAACTCCTGACCTCAAATGATCCTCCCGCCTCAGCCTCCCAAAGTGCTGGCATTACAGGCATAAGCCACCATGCGTGGCCTGATTCTGTTTTTTAACACAATTCTAATTACTTCTCTTTTAATTTTTCAAAATCATAGGTTTTTAATCTGGGAAACCTTTGAGAAAGCATCCAGATACATTTATAAATAGAAAAATAAATTCAGATACATAGAATTAAGTTTATGATTAACTAGTGGGTGGCAATGGAAAAATTTCCAAGTTCCATAAACTGAAGTGAAAGGATCACTTTCCTGAAAATATTACAAGGCTTGATAATTACCTAGATTGTACTAAAACCTACACAATCTAGTATATTCTATAGCAGTAATTCATAAAGACAGTTTCACTTACCATGTAGAATTTATACCTACACTGAATTCAAGGAATGCATTACTGGTTATTGGAGTAGGACAATAAACTCCCAGCAGAACTTATTTGCATGAATGCCTATTAAACTATTATCGATGTAGAAATTAAACAATATATTCAGCTATTCAGCCCCAGATGTGTGAGAGACAGAGAAAAACTTCAAAAGAGTTCAGCTACCAAATCCCTTCCTCAATAGCTCTTTGAGTCTCAAGACAGCTTCAACCACACACAGCCTCAGAGTCTTATGGTCCAAACGACATTCGACTGCAGCTCTAAAGTAAGCAAACATTTGAAAAGAAACAATCAAAGATCTATGCGTGTAGTTACGGTCAAGGAGGTCCACCTGCTGGTGGGTGACCATAGCAAGGATAGGGACTAAGCCAAATGACGGCTTTACCAAAACGGAAACAAGAGAAGCCATCGGAAGCAGAGTCCAGGTTATAACAGGAGCCCAGGCACTTGATGTGGGAACCCTACTTGTCTCATTTAGCAGCTAGAGCTTTAACGTCCTATGAGGCAGAGCTAATGCCCTTCATTATTATTTATTTTTTGTAATTGACTGCATAGTTTAGAACTATGCCTTGACTTTAATATGTATCTATTGAATAAATGAATTAATAATGATGAAAATCTGTCCACAGGTTATGTGCAGTACTGAAGAGCGACTTCAGCTATTGAAGTGTCTATCAGAATTCTTACTCTCTAAAAAGCCTCTGGTTAATTACTGACATAGGTTGCGGACCATTTCACTCTCACAACGTAGGGGAAGCAGGAATATTATCTGGCCTCTTGGCTCCTCTTCCTTTGCCTTCCACAGCTCTCTCTGCTGGTTCACAGAGGCACACTTTGGTGGCTCTCAGTTCATTCTGCAATTCTGCTAGAATCTCGTTCCATCCTCGATTGTAACCAGCTTGTCCTCCACCCAACGCTTATTTATGGAGGGACAGATAGCAAGAAGAAATCGCACTCTGGAATACAAAGTGGGAAGACACACCCCTTGGCCAGAATGCCTGCCTCCTATGTTCATGATGGATATTTCTAATTGATCTCAGCACTCTTTTCCATTGAGCCCACGTCCCAAATTGGCCCTGAGTTAGGGAGAGGACTCTAGAGTGGGAAAGGTGTACCCAAAACTTCCCTAATCTGACTATCAAGCCTAAAAACTAAACATTCAATTCAAAATCCCTTGTTTCTCCAGCTCAGAGTGCCTGATGGTGTGGGAAGCCCCTACTCATAAAAATTCATAGTTGAAGATTGTTGGTAATTTTGCCCCACCTTCTTCTTTCTTTGCCTAGTTACACCTCAAGGCAACCTCCTGGCAGGCCAGCCTTAAGCCCAGCAGTCCAACCATGCCTCTAAGCTGAGTTCGCATCAGAGCCAACTTCAATTATAAACAACTGAGATGATGCCAGAGGCCAGAATCCCTGAGAACCCAATTGCTGTCATCACCGTGGCTAAAACAAGGCACTTGGCGTCTAGAAAAGCTGATCTGTAGGAAATTTCCAATAGAGTTCAATATTTTCTAAGTTTAAAGTAAACCATATCATCAAGGTCAGACACTCGAGATAAAACTAGGCTTGCATTTAAATAGAATAAAAATAGTTGAAGAATACTAAGAGTGGTGACTACTTTTACACAGGAATGTTTTAAATAAATTGTTTTTTTCTTGTGCCTTTTAAATTTTGTGATTTGTCACTGTGATGCTGACATATTTTTAATGAAGCATGCCTTGTAAAATGACAAGTGAATGAAAAACACACAGTAATATTTACATCAACAAAACTAGAAGAAGACTGTATATCCCAAGAGGCTCCATCATCCACCCAGTGGCCACTTGACCAAATACCAAAAAGAAAAGTAAATAAAATTTGTGTTGTATGCCTTACAAGACCAAACCTATAAAATGAGGGGAAACTTCACAATTACTTGTCATTTGTTCTGTGGAGTTGTAACAGATGGATTATAAAGAGGATTCCATGATAAACATCGAAATGTGGTTACTACCTTCTGTGCTTTCTCGGTTCATATTTTTATTTTTTTCTTTATAAACAGATAATTCATTCTTATTAATGGCAATGCAAAATTTTCAGATGTATTGAATATGTCATAGTTTTTTCTATTGTAGGCGTCTCTAAAAAAGGTAGAGAAAACAAACAGAGCAAAGTCTGGTATTGGAAAGGAGAGAGAAATAAAGCTTGTAAAGGAATGAAAATTAGAGCTTTTTGGAGACAAAAATTCTTAGAAGATACGAAAGCTAGTTGCTGAATTAGATGAAGATTTTTTTTCAGTTTTTCCCACTTGTTCATCTCTTAGGCACTTCTTCACAGCAGAAAAGAAAGGTTTAAAAAGAAAATACCTCAGTGTGGTGAGACTGTAACTTCATGAAGGCATCACTGAAGACACACCTTTCCCAACATCACTCAGCATGGTATTACATATGTGTGTAATGTAAAGGAAATTGAATACGCATTCTTGGATGGGTGACCAAATCGTGATTCCAGAATGTAATCAGAAGCTGATTCATTATCCTCTCGAGATTTCATAATCTTTGCATCAGGAATTAAAATTCAGAAGAGGGTGAATGTATGTAATCTTTTGAAAGTTAAAAATTAACAGGAGCCTTTCATACAGATAAATTTGCTTTGCCTCATGATCAGCACTAAAGAGCATCATAGATTTAAACCATATTTACACAGTTAAAACAACACAGCCAAATATGAAATATGTTATGTAACATTGTACAAGATGCTTTCCAACATGCAAACTGACCTTTAAAACAATTTTTCATAAAATAACATTTTTAGGTAAGAGAAAAGACATATGGTTAGGGCAAAATATTTCTGTTCAAATTACAAAATCCTGAATGACAAATCACAGGATAGAAAAAAATTATATTGTACCTGGAATTTGAAGTCTTCAAATTTATTTAGATACATGTATCTATATGTATTAATAGATACATATTTAACCGATTATAAGTTTAGAACATTTATATTTTGAAGATGTCAATTTTTTAAAAAATTATTAATATTTACAGGATTGCTGCAGAGATTTTAAACACGTATTTTTCACTAATGTGACGAGTATTTATGTCCCATTTCATTAAAGAGACATTTCAAGATTCTTTTAGAGTGAATTTTTAAAAATTAAGTATCACAAATATTTCTGAAGTACTACCTTAAAAAAAACAACAACACTTTCCAGGCTTTTCATATAGTTAAACATTTTCATAATGACTAAAAATATAAAAATAAATTAACAACCATAATTAAATTAGAATTCTACTTTTTATATCAGATGAAATACTATATAAAATGTCCAGAAAATCTAGTGTTAATGAGGCTGTGCAGCCTGGACATTTGATGTCCCATCTGTGGGAATGTGAATTAACCCAACCATTCTGAATAATTATTGGCTCTGTGTGTTAACAGGCTAGAGTCCTAAAACAAGGATCTTAATTCTAAAAGAAAATCCTACTCTAAGAATATGCCAAGGGTTGATAATCAAGGAAGTGTCAAAGTTATAGAGAAGAACCTTCACCCTAGCATTATATTTGTAATCATCCACATAAACCAGATAGTGTTGAATGAAACTACAGAAAACTAAAGAGCCTAGCGAATATGTTTCTCTTTGTGTACAATTGTAAATGCACACATCTATCCATGTAAAGTTTTACATCTCAGGAGGATAGGTACCAACATGTTAACATGCTGTATCTATAAGACACGAAATTTTACTTTCCTACAATTTCATACATACACACACACTCTCTCTCTCTCACACACACACACACACAGAGGATATATATACACACAAATATATATATAAACATACATATTTATATAGATACACAGACACATATATATACACAGATGGTCACCAACTTATAATGGTTCAATTTATGATGTTTTTTAACTTTATGATGAAGCAAAAGTGATAGCTTTGAATAGAATATAACTATTCTGCTTTTCACTTTCAGTACAATATTCAATAAATTACATAAAATATCCAATACTTTATTATAAAGTGGGTTTTGTATTCAATGGTTTTGCCCAACTGTCAGCTGATGTAAGTGTTCTGAGCACATTAAAGGTATGCCAGGCTAAGTTGTGATGTTCAGTATGTTAGGCATATTGAATACATTTTAACTACAGTATTTTCAATTTATGATCATCTTATCAAGACAACCCCATTGTACATTGAAAAGCATTTGTATTGCATTAAGCATGTTATATAATATTTTTTATTGAAATTACCGGCAACTTTTGAAAAAATGAAGTAATGTGCTTTGCTATTGGTTAAAATGATTTGGCCAGGGGCAGTGGCTCATGCCTGTAATCCAGCACTTTCGGATGCCAAGGCGGGTGCATCACTTGAGGTCAAGAGTTTGAGACCAGCCTGGCAAACATGGTGAAACTCCGTCTCTACTAAAAATACAAAAATTATCCAAGTGTGGTGGCTTGCACCTGTAATCCCAGCTACTTGGGAGGCTGAGGTGGGAGAATTGCTTGAATCAGGCAAGCAGAGGTTGCAGTGAGCCAAGATCATGCCATTGCACTCCAGCCTAGGTAACAGAGTAAGATTCTGTCAAAAAAAAAAAAGAAAGAAAGAAAAGAAAAAAAGTTTTTAACTTCGAGTAACAGAATAGTCAACTAATTGTAGAAAAAAACAAGGAGCAATTTTTACGAAATCGCACAATAAGTAGATGGTATCAATGGTTAGTTAATTCAACATGATCCACGTCTTTGTGATTCTCTTATCTTTCTACCTGTTTTCAAGACGGCTATGGCATTCCCAGCCTTACAGCTTAATGGGACAAAATCCAATGGCAGGAAAGAATAAGTGAGGGCATTTTGGAACTTTAAGGATTGGAAAACAGGGATGCCAAATGTCCAGTAACGTGGGATAACCGCTCCTAATCAAGGATTGCTATATGTCCTGAATGACTTTCTAACGTAATGTAGGTGAATAACCTGCTTCTTTTAATTATACAAACCGAAATGTAACTGCCTAAGCGCCAAGTACTTTTGCATGGTTTTAATGTGCCATGAATTTTGCAGGAATTAAACTACTATGTACATGAGAAAAGATGGTAGAATTTCTCGTTTAGATACTCATTTCAGAGTCTCAATAGGAAAAAGGGAACACACTCAAACTAAGATAATTTAACATGGGTTTATTTCCAAAGAGACTACTTATGAAAATGTCAGGGGAGAAGGGTGAAGGAATCACAGAGATCACACCCCACGATAACTCTGGGTTAGTAGCAGCGGGCAGATTTCCGGGTAGTAAACTGCCCTGATCACACAAGGAAACACTGATTTTCTTATGAAAAAGAGAAGTCAAAGAGACCCAGCAGAGAGGGAGTTTAGGCAATAATCCCCAATCCCACTTCCTCCTTCCCTTTAATCTCATGAACATGCATAGAAGGCAATGAGCATGGAAACCTATTGAGATATTCAATATGAACCATTCCACTTGGACAAAAGCCAGTAAATAGGGGAGTATAACAGGGGATAAGGGTCAAGCAGAAAGTATCTATCACATTTACCAGCGCAGATCAATCACGTCAACAATAGAAACGGCAGTTTTGGCATTTGGTTATTCAATGAAACTATATTTGTAGCTTTTTATTTACAATGTTTCAAGGTATGGGTGAAGATATGAAAATTTCATTATGTTCTATTGCATTTGATATGTAAATGTTCTGGCACAATTATATACATTTTGGATTATATATTGACAGTAAATTATTTCTCCTTTGTTAGCTGCATCATAACATTAATATTTTCAACAACTTGAATGCATACATTGTGTTGTCAGTAATAGTTTAGAATAGTGAAGGGGCCTTTGAAGAATTTCTTATGAAGTAGAGGCATTGGGTCAGACAGAGCTGAAAACCATTGGCTTAGATTAATCACTATTTATCCTAGGGCTGAAGAGGGCCAATTGAAGACACAAATGTCTAATCCCTCTATGACCTGGGAGTTCTATGAACCAGAGAAATAGAGACTGGTTCTTAAGGAGGTAATAAGTGTGCCTTCTATGCTTTATAATAATATGCATTGTCTTAACAATCGAATACTTAAAAGTTAATGCCCTCATAATATGCAAAATTTTTAATAAGTCCCTGTGTTCAAGTAGTTGGCAATCAAATTGGTGAAGTATGGTAAGTCTTTTGAAGAGCATTAAACAGCAGAGAATGTAAGAAATTTGTCTCTATAATAGTGTGGGCCTTCTGTGTTTCCTAAGGGCACATTCATATGATCTCATAACTGAGCAGAGAGAAGCCTAAAGGATAAGTTATGGCTTCATTTGTTTGTTTTTGCCAATTAACATACATTTCTGGATTAAAAGTCAACTATCTTTTTCTTGGGAGTCGACTATAGGAGAAGATAGCAAAGAGGCAAGGAAAGTTATAGCAGCTTGACAGCGTTACCCTGGAAATATCCGTATTGTGCGCCGCTATGGCCTACCTTTATCTGTCAGATAACAATGTCCAAGAGGCAAGCTTGGCACCATTGCTCTTAGTGAATCTCTGCTGCCAGCCTTTTATCCTAATGCTCTCAAAAGACCCATTTAATGGACCTTCCTGAAACTGTGCTCTGGATCAATATGAGGCTCATTGATACGGCATTTTTGGAATTCACCATTTGCTTATTTATTAAACCTGGGAGAGTTGCCTGACTTCAATCATCTGAAATCCTCTCCATGACTTTCAAAATTACCAACATTGGTTCCAACATCATTCCTAGAGGACATTTCAGTGGAGTATATTCATCTGACATTTGACTGTATTTATAACAGTAAGAACCTATGATGATTCCTCCCAAAATAATCCCACAATGACCCAATTTGGGTCACCTTTGACGGTCTTATCCTTAATATCAGAGATCTGTTCTATACATTTGAGTCTTAGAAACAATTACTAGCTTCTCTCTGAATTTAACTGAAGTTCCTTACTTTTCTTCAGCCTATTACCCAAATTACATAATGTATTGAAGGCTAAAAACTGTCCAAATTTCTCACTATATTTAGTTAAAAATGGGAATATGACTTTTTCTAACTTGGCAAAGATTATGTTTTTTTCATGAAGAAATATAGGCATATTTAAACACTCAGGATCTGAGAGTTTGAAATACATGAAACTTAGCAAGGGGTCTTTAAGTAGTTTTCGTTTCTAAATTATAGTACATACCATTGGATGCTACAGAAGAAAAGACAATGATTACTCATAAACATTGCCTTTATGATATCCTTCCAAAGGAAACCAAGTGTCCCTGTGCTTGGACTCACACAGCAGGAATGTTTACCTTGCTTTGATGTCACTAACAAACACTTGGGCCTAGTCATTGAATTCTAATGCATTTAAGCCATCTTGAGGATAGAGCCCCAGAGAAAAGTACAAATGGAAAATTCATTGATTTTTGGTTTTGCTTTCCTATGGATTAAATTTAACACTTTCTTATAAATCTCTTCCTTTGCAGATCATATGTGATAAATAGTTATCCAACTTTCTAGACGTCCACCCAGAGCTACTTCCATATGAAGAGGTGGAAACGGATTCTGTGCATGACACTGGTTAGGCTCGGGCACTGTTTTTTTAAAGGAGATTTTTAAAAATTTGTTTGTTTTCCTTGTACACATAGCCATAATATTGTGTTGCTGACTGCCCTCTGGGAACGAAGTCATACCAATCACAAATACATTGCCTAAAGCGGGAGGCTTATTACTCTGCTGTGAATTCCATCTCCTATTATGTTTTAAAGATGCTACAAACTTGAGACATGACTATGTAGATGACATTCCCAGCAAATCCCCAAATAACACTTCACGAGATTTCAAATACCAGGATTATGAAACAGTGAGAGATATAAAGAAATAAAGAAAAGCACAGTATAGGTGTAGAAGGCATTAAAACATAAATTTTATAATTATGAAAGCATATAAGGAACAAGTTTTATTCTAAATAGCAATTAAATCAGAACTACCATACAGGGAATAAAAGTGAATATTAAACCATTGTACCGACAATCACAGAGCCCTTTTTCTGCTGCGTGATAGAATTTAGTGTTTACTGAGGAAGAAAAAAATGCAAGATATCTTAAATTTGGTACTTTCCAACAAAATTAAGAAATGTGTACACTCTCGAGGAGGCTTAAGAAGTCTCTGACTAAAGCACTGGAAAAGAAAAGCAGTGAAAAGCAAAATAACTATTACTCAACAATAACAACATTTATTACTATTATACTAATATAAACACACTATTAAGCATCAACATTTCAGTTACTCACTGAGCCCAAAGTCGTTTTTCATGAACCATTCACAACACTGATAACCTATTGAAAAATGATTGAAAACAAAATAGCTTATTGCTTTCCAAGTCCTTTTAAAGCCTTCTCATGTGTCATTTCATATAATCCTTACAACGAATCTAAGAGGTATATACTGACTTTATCTCTGCACAGAAAAGAAAACTGAGTCATATTCAGAATAAGTTGCAAAGTTCCCCAGATAATCAGTGTCATAGGTGAAATTTGATGTCACAGTGTAGTCGAGTGTAATTTAGGGAAGCAGTACAAATGATGGTTGAAAGCACAGGCTCTGGGGTAAGTAGCCTGAAGTCAAAATCTAGTTCATATCCTTAGTGGCTGTGTGATCTTGGGAAATTTCCCTTAACTCTCTGTGTCTTGGTTTTATCGTTTCATCCATTTTTGCCTCTCATATAAGCTGGTGAGCATCACACTAGTTTATGCTTCTAGGACACTTAAAACTACCTGGCTCTTGATACATTTTAACCATTTTGTATCATTTTCTTCACCTTGAGTATTTCATGGCCAGATGGAAATCAATGTCAATATGAAAAAATGTTCATAATTCAACAGGAAGAAATACAAAACCTTATAAACAACTTTGTTTTACTGGCAAGAATATTTGGAAGCTATGTTCAATTGAGAAGGGGAAGGGAAAGCCTCTAAGGGCATCGATTAATCAATGACCGGAAGCTGATGAGACTTGTCTGGAATTTTCTGGAGACTCTGAGACTTAAAATTGTGACAAAGATAAGGAGATGTATTGAGTATCGTGGAAGAGACATTTTCTGAAGTCAGCAGAGAAAGGACAGACAAATATGGTAAGGGGAAAATGGTATTAAGTAATAATATCTATGAAGTGCTTTCGAAAGTATGACACATGTAAATTGTGTTAAATGTAAACTATCATGATTATATCATTACTGTCTGACGGATACAACTATTCCCACTTCAGTTAGCCACATAAGATCAATTTTCCTATACCTTAGAGAATACCAGTAACCTCCAGTTCAGAGACAGCATAAATATCTATCCACAGCTGAGCAGACACATACAGCTAGCTACCAGATGAAATGGGCTTTATCTTCAAATACTATTGTTTTCCATTTTTTAGTTGTGGCAAAATACACTCAACAATTTGCATCTTAACCACTGTTAAGTATACAATTCAGGGTTATTAAATGTATTCACAATGTTGTGCAAGCATCACCACCACCCATCTCCATAATTCTTTTTGTCTTGTAAAATTGAAATCCTGTACCCATTAAACAGTGACTCCCCATTCCCCGCCCTCCCAGGGCAACTACAGCTTTACTTTCTGTCTTGATGAATCATACAATATCAAATGCAATTTTTAAGATATTTAAAATCTTTTGTCTGGAAGCAAAGTGGAAGTTAACATCAATGGCTATGCCTTCAGTGAGTTCTCAGACCACAGTACAATGTAGTCACCTATTTATCTTTTATTACATTCTAGACCTATTCTTTCTTCCTGGCACAAACATATCTTCTTTGTAGATTATGGCATTTACCTCCATCTCCACATCTTTTGGCATCTCTCAGCCACAGATCATCAGCCTCTTGCTTAGTCTTCCATTTAATGACAATTTCTGTTTAGTATACAACAGCCCTTCTCCCTGCAATGCAATTTCTTCACTCTGAAAAGCTCTGACTCTGGCTACTGGTCTCTGTTATGTACTCATTCCTAGAGCCATGTCTTCAAATATTTCTCAGAACTTCTTCACATCTAAAAATCTAGGATTGAAATATTGCTGTCTGACTATATTCTTCTGGTATTTCAAGTGTCCTGTATAACTTCTTCATCTGCCCTTGCTTTTCTTCTACATCAAGATATCAAGTTCATGGACTTCCCAATTCATCATTTTAAAAATTTATTTCAAGCCTTTATGAGTCACTACAATATACATATGTTCTCAAGAATTATGGCCCTACAATTTGTATGTGGGAACAGTTCCTGTGTCAGGCATTATGGACATAAGAGTAAATAAATTCTAGCCCTTGCCTACAAGAAGCTAATTCCCAGCCTAAGACAGACTACAAGCAACTAATACGCAGAGTGGTGAGTCTAAGGAAACTGATTAGGATGAACCTAATTCAAGCTGGGAATATCAGAAGAAAAACTTTTTGAAAGTCATGAAACATGAGCTGTGCCTAAAGGAATAAAAAGTATAGAGAGAAGAAGAAATAAATTAGGGAATGAGATGAGTACAATAGTAGGAAAAGGAAATCTCTTTAGGTCAAGGGAGCTTAGAGATGAAACAGGGTGTGGGAGTACATAGGGAAGCTCATAACCTCAGTGTGGTTGGAGAAAACAGGCTGAAAGGAGAAACGGGAGAAAGTTACAAAGGGAATCAAATGTGTTAGTAGTTGAGGGAAAAGCAAATATTGAAAACGACCCACAGATCTTGGATAACCCAGTGTTTGGTAGTAACTTACATGAAAGGTTTTGACAAAATAGCGGGAGAGATGGAGAAAATAATAACTAAGTGTTATATTTCCTCAGTAGAAACAAACAAAAAAAAAAACGTGTAATCACAACCTGATCTTTTAACTGGCCTCCACATATCTTGCTGCCTGGATTGGCATACATATTCCGCTGCCTGAAAACTGCCCAACACGTTTGAAAGGTTGTTTCTCACTATTACACCCAGGCATTCCTGCTTCACCAGCTGAGTTGTAAGGGGCCTCCAGGAGGCCTAGATTGTTCTCCTTATCATATACATTATTTTCATTTATCGATTTGCCCACAACATCTAATGAAATATTATGGACACCAATAACATGAATACAAACATAGCTATAGACACTAAAAAGTAAATTGATATCTTTTGAAAGGCTGTCATGTCTTAGATGCTAAATTTGGAGTATTTGCTTCTAATAAATAAATAGCTTGCTTTAATCATGCTGGATTATGAATATAATATAGGGGAGCAGCTTTGATTTTGCCCTTAATCTTAAAAAACAATTAGCGAGGCATGGTGGCAGCACCTGTAGTCCCAGCTACTCAGGAGGCTGAGGCAGGAGAATGGTGTGAATCCGGGAGGTGGAGCTTGCTGTGAGCCAAAATCATGCCACTGCACTCCAGCCTCGGCGACAGTGTGAGACTCCATCTCAAAAAAAAAAAAAAGATCATACAAGGAGTAAATGATGATTTAGCATAAAACACAGTTCATAGGACTCAAACTTTGTTATTTTATGGGATTATACTAACCTGTTACTATTCAAAATTTACCATTTAAAGAGAAGAAATATTGGTCTGGGAAAATTGCCATTGCTTATACAGAAGAATGGAGGAATCTTTTTGAGCACAACAATTCTAATGATATTCCTCATCACTGGTTCCAAAACCAAGCCCAAGGAAGGCCTGCATAGGGATAACGTGTAGAACACGCAAAAGAAACACACATCACCAGCTCCTCAACCCAGAGCTCCAAGGGAATGGCCAAGGAAGCTGTATTGTCCTAAGAAATTTGAGAATGTTTTGACTTACATTAAATCCTGCTCAATCATATGTATGTACACAGACACACACACACACACACACACACACACACAGACGGTGTCGTCAGTGAAGCCTCTAACAATGCATCTTGACTGGATAGATTCGACAATTAAAATGACTGGAAGAAAATAGGGCTTCATAAGTGGCACTTACTATTCACATAACACATTAAAAGGACATCTCCTAAATTAAATCTTGTCTATGATAAAAAGGCAGAAAATCATGACCCAAGGCTAATTTATAACTGCACAAATGTTCAAGACAGACCAATGCTTGCTATGTTTAGGAACTGACAAGAAAGTACAGGTCTTTATAATCTACCATTTTTCTTCATTTGATACCAGGTGATCTTCATAATGCAGGCAATAGAGAATTGCAAGATTTGTCGGAGATTTCAGGTCTTTGGAAAGCTATGCCCTTTCACAAGAACAACCGTGGAAACAGGAAGAAAGTCAACTCCCACTTAAGGCAATCAGAATTTACAAATATTCCTTCCTTCATTGAAATTTCAATAGGCACTTCAATATTATCTGTAATTAATTCTTTTGTTACAATCATACATCACATAACATTTTGGTCAAGGATGGTGCACACACATGACAGTGGTGCAATAAAATCATAACACTGTATTTTTACTGTACCTCTTCTATGTTTAGACATGTATAGATACACTTACTGTATAGATATAAGTAAGCATATAGATATACTTAACTGTTGTGTTACAATTGCCTACAGTATTCAGTGCAGTAACATGCTGCACAGGTTTGTAGCTTAGGAGGAATAGGCTATACCATATAGCCTAGGTATGTAATCAGCTATAGTATCTAGGTTTGTGTAAGTAAACTCTGTGATGTTCATACAATAATAAAATTGTCCAGCAATGCATTTCTCAGACATACCCCTGTCATTAAGTGACACATGACTATGTTAGTTAACACTGAGGGAACTTCATGGGAAATACACTCTGCAGCTCCATCATAAAGAGAAACCGTTTATGTCAAGAAACACATAAAAGCATAGTTGCAAGATTACAATTCCTTCCAGATATTTCATTTAGTATCTCCACAAATCACTAACTGCCTGAATAGCATTCTTGAGTCTCCACTGCCTCACATTTGATTTCAGGTCATTCCATCAATTGTCAAAGACGCATCCAACATTAACTTTCCAATTACTGGTTTGGATTGTGTCAACATTGTCATCCTGGGCCACAACAACACAAAAGGCTAACTCGGTGAGGTAACATAGACACTGATCAGTGAGATTTTGCTGACGGGTGGTACCATTTTTTACCAAGATCAAGGGTATTCATACCTTCAGGCATATAGATAACATTGAAAAGGGCAGGTTCATAGATAAAAAGGCGATGAGGAAGGGTTATTGCAGGATACATGAGCTACGGTGTCTCCTGTTTAACCTGAGTCTGAAGAGATTCAAAGTGCAGGTGCCATGCATGCCTCTTCAATAGTTCCATGTCGATTGATTTTCTGGGCTACACTTCCCAGCATTCAAATTGCTAAATGCATATAAACGACAACTGAATATTTATAACCTGGATTTGTGCTTTTGAGTGACCTTATCTATAGTTATGTGCTTCAGTGATCTAACTTGGGGTTGACTCCAAACTTTGATAAAGTAAAGACCCTGCTTATTCCTTGAGTATTGCTGCACTGACAACTGATTTAGTGAATGCCACTGTGAAAATAATAAACCTCTTGGTGAATATATTGAGACATGTCTTGTAACCTGTACACATCTTAACCAGGGATGTTACTTGATCTTTCTATGTACAGGAGTGTGTGGAGATAGAACAACATACAGGATTGTAATTGTTGCCTGTGAGACTAATAGAAAATTCAAGCTAGTGACGTATGTTTATGCATGGCACACTTCTCACCAGCAATTTTAGGAAGTTCTACCCACAACCCATATGTCTTTTGATATGTGGGTTACCTTGGAGAGAGAAAAAGAAACTCTGAACACAGGCAGGAAATCCTTTAGAGTTTTATCTAGAGTTGGACTTGTCCCAAAGCTTTTGTATAAACTTGCTTGATGAGCAACTGTTGTCCACTGGTACCTTCACTGTACAATCCACACACAACCAAACTTCACAACTGGAGTCCTAAATTTGCACTTTGTTTGGTAAAGTTGAATGAAAAATGGTCTTTTAAGCTTATGCTCTCTTATGAGAGCTGTTATGAGATTAATTTTACTCCAAGATATGCCAGTTAGGAAATAACTTCCAATTTAATTTCACCAGCCCCCTGTGGGTGGACTAATTAGTCATACATCACACTTACTCTGGTGGTGAAATGCCTCAAAAGAAGGTCTGCAGAGTGTTGCTCTACCTAGAAGGACATGAATAAAGAGACATAAAAATCATTCATTAAGAAGGAAGAAGACGTTCCTTGCCTAGATTTTCACTTGTAGGATCCAATTAATTTTATCACTTAATATTTTGTCCTGGTGGGCATTCATTTTACAAATTTGTAAGATCAGTAGAAATGGAAACTTTCAGAAATCAAACTGTAAATGTTCTGTAGACGTTGACAGAAATAGCTATTTGGAGCTGTGCTTTTGCCAACTAGACACTCTGAGAATATCTGTGAAAGGATATTTTCAGGAAGTCATTGAATCCCCTAAAAATCAAGTTTATTGCTCTTACCATAAATATAAATAATTTATTATCAACCACTTTCAATATTCTAATAAGTAACCTTTATTGTTTATTTCATTGGCATGATCTACGTAGACACGTGATTTATCTTCTTTTGCAATAAATTCAGAAAATTTGCTGCCTGGAAAAGCCATGTTTTAAAATTACCACCTGTTTGATGATTTTCTTATAAAAACATTTCTACTTAAGTATCTATCACTATTTGTCCTTTATTTTCCCTTCCATTCTAGCTCTACCCCTTGTCTCCTTTGTGTGTCTCAGGATAAGTGCCCTATAACATTTTGTATTTCTGGAAACCCTTCGATACAAAGTTATTACATGTAAAAAAAAAAGTATGTTTTAGCAAACTCTTTGTTCACAGATTATCTTTGACTACTTGCCTATTAGACAATTTTTGTAGGCTCCATATGCTATTAATTTATATTCACTTTTAGAAGAATTTTCATCAAAAGCAAAAGTCTTATGTAAATTGATTATATGCTACTTGTACTTCTGTGTATATATATACACAGAGCCACATACATATATGTAACTCCGGAGGCCTGCCTGGACTGTTTAATAACTGTCCTGAACAAGAGCAAGAAAAAGCTGGTCAAATTTCAAACAACAGGTTGAACTGGGGAGCTCACATCTTTGCATAAAATAGACACTAGCGGCCTTTAAAAATTAAACATTTCTACTGTTTTAAAAAATTATAGCCATCATAGTATGAGGAAAAAATGTAATAATCCTTTTTAATTCTTGCCATTTTATTAACCACAGAGTCCTTACGCCCTAACTTCATTGGTATCCCTTTGAGATTAAACAGAACACTGAATTTCAAATTCTGAGAAATAAATAATTACACCATTTACTTGAGGCACTCTTTCACCTTTCAAGAACTATTTTGAGAATTCGTTAGCTAAATATTGCTATAATGCAGGCTAGTAATAAATGGAAATAACGAGTTCATTGTAAAGTTTAAACTCATGATGGTATGATCTGGAATTTTTGTTAACCTAGAATACATAATTAGCTCTAGAGGTGAAATGAAAGACAAAATCACTTCACATATTAGTAAAAAACAAACAATGTAACTTTATAAGCTACTGCTGTTCTTTTGCTCTTGAGAACCAGTGACATCTCTAATTACGGAACATTATGGAAAGGTTAAAGATGAGAATACATGCAGTCTGTCTACAGGAAACCTCAACTGCTCAGGTTAATGAAATGTCTGCAGAAGTCATATTGATTACCAGGTTCACAGGAAACTAACATTTATTGTATAAATTCCATGGTAAAATGTATTAGGGCTCCAGGCACACAACTGTGCGCCATCTACGTGACCACACAGTGCCTACTTCTTTCCGTCTTTATTCATTTCTCTGCTAATGGTCTGTATGTTATTGTTACATAGTTCTAAAAATCTTCCATGAGGCAGAAATTTCATTTAATGATATAGCTTTGAAAATAAAGAAAAACAGTAGAAACTTTCTATTTTCTTATAAAGCAGAATTGTTGAATTTTCAAAGTTTCATTTATGTAATGTCACAAGGTGACAAACGTATTTCTTTAATGCTCTCTTGTTATTTTTGTGTAACATCAACCGAAGCCGTTTCTTTCATTTGAAGGTGAAAACTGCTCATCAAAATCCAGTTTAAGCTGAGAAACAAAGAACTAAATTTTGCATGAGAGATTATACACTGCATAAGTATAAAACAGGACCAGAAACAATGGTGGGTCAGCAATTTTAAAAAAGATGAACGCAGGTTATCATCAAATCAATTGTTACCAACACACCAATTACACCTCTAGGCCAGAAAATTAGCCACTTCCCACAGGAAAACAAGAATTGAAGACAAAGTTCACCAGTGAAAGTTGGTTATTTTTTTTTTCCATCCTTGCATCAACTAAAATGATATCTATAGTTCCTCTTAACACTTTTCTTACTTTCAAATATGCGGGTATGCTTAATTAGCTGAGGCCATGTTTCATACGCACATCTGGCTACAAGGGAAACTGGGAATTTGAGCCCCAATCCTAATGTTTGTAGAGTATTTAGAAATTTGAGAATTCCCTCCAAAGAAAGAGTTTTTTAAAACACTGTTAGACAAAAAGCTTGAATTACAAAATGTGGTAGTAGCTCATGTCTAACTCAAATGCAGGGAAAAAAAAAACTATAAACTCTAAAAAAAATAAATACACATTTGATGGTAATAAGAAACAGAAAATAGGCAGAAATAGTAGAATATTTGACCACTGATAAAGTTTTTAACCATTGAATAAAGAAAAATTGCAATGATTTAAATTTGCATCAATGCAGCTTCACACCTGATGACACTCCCTGGTCTGTGCAAAATTGCATGTCTACGAGTAAAGCAGTGAGTTTTACTAGCTTGAGGAATAAGAGCACAGAGTTCCAGGCTGACAGAAAAGAAGAACTGGGAAATTTGAGTGACATGGGAGGAAATCTCACACAAGTGAAAGTCACAAAGGAGAATGTCACAGAGTAAAAATCTAAAATCAGCACTTAAACTTCATTCAGATATATGACGGCTGCTACATTTCACATTGATAAAAAGAGACTCCATAGAATCCAGCAGAAAACAACAGCTAAATTGCTAGTACAGAGCAGATATTTCAACCATTGCATATAGCTCAGGAGTAAAAATTTGGTTTTTCTCTACACAAAGAAGACTAATATTAGAAAAGAGTCGCTCTTCAAAGGAAAATAAAAGAACCTATCTCTACAAAATATCATCCACATAATCTAACATATAATTTAACCTGTCTAGACATAGAACCAGGAAAATATGACGCATAAGAAAAAAAGTAAACAATGGATTAAGACATTGAAATGGCCCACACGCTGGGATTAGAAGATAAGAAATTTAAAATAAGCTATTGTAAGCATATTCAAGGATTTAAGGAATAGACGGTCATAAGAGTGAATATATGGAGAATCTCAACATAGAAGTAAAAACGATAAAGAAATAATGGGACAAATTTTAGAACTGAGGGACAGAATATCTTATATAAAAATGACATCGTACGCAAATACCAGTAAATTAAAGATGGCAGAAAAAAACTATCAGTGAACTTAAAAACAGATCAAGAACAATTTCCCAATACAGTTAAGAACACAGAGGAAGAAAAATAATAAAAATAGGGCCAGTCTAGAACTAATATAATTGGAGTCCTAGAAAGAGTAGAGAAGGAGAAAATGAGACAGAAAAAGCTGTTAGAAAAAGTAAAGACCAAAAGTTTTCCTTATTGTCAGCATATATCAACTTACAGGTTTAAGAAACTCAAAGAACAGAATAAAAACAAAGAACCAAATGCAGACATATCATAGTCAAACCACTGGGCAAAAAAAGAGTAAATCTTGGAAGTAGCTAAAGTGAGGGAGAAAAATAATGTACATACATGGAAACAAATAGACAGATGACCTGTCATCAGAAATGACAGTTTAAAAAGCAATGAAACCATACCTTCAAAATAAAAAAAAAAAAACCTGTCAACTCCAAATTCTATAACTAGAGAAAGTAATTCTTGAGAAAATAAAGATTTTTTCAACTTTTGCTTAAATTAAGCAACTTAATTGAATTTCTCTAAAATTACAGCTTGTATCAACTCTAGAATTTATTGGGCACCTCCTAGGACATAAACACTGGAATTTGGTGAGAGACATCAGGTAGGAAAGAGCCTGGCTCTGACATAAATTCAACACACAGAGGGGGACACATGTTATGAGACTGACCTGCCTTCTCCATCTCATAAAAGGGGTTCTTGTTGCTGGTAACGCAGATTAAACTATTTCAATTACATTCAAGATAAAAGGATTAGCAATTGTATGTAAGATGAAAAAATCACCCCACAGGAAGACAAAAGTCTTACAAAAGGATATTTAAACTAGCCAACACTTTGAAATTTAGGCAGAGATCGCACTTTCTGGGTGAACTAAAGTAGCAAGAACAAAGTAGAGGCTCCAATTCTAGGAAAAAGGGGCCCTAATAAGGTTTACGATCCAGAAACTCAAGAAATCCAGACAGAAGGATGCAGTCTCCGCATTCAAGGCAGTAGCAATACCTGGATTACGAAGCCAATCCCCAAAGCAGGAACTCATAAACACAAATTGGATTGTGGAAGAAGCTTGCCCACCAGAAGATTTAGGTTATTACAAGGTAGAATGTGATAGAGAAAACGAGCATGGGACTGGAAACAAAAGGAGGAAGCCCCATGATTACAACTAGAATATAACTCTCAGAGATGGTGCAGAAACAAGACTGAAGAGAGAACTCCTTAAACCCCACGTGCCTTACATCAGGACTGATCCTGGACACAGGCTGGACAGCATAGCCTGCAAGTGCTGAGGGAGGAGGCGTGGGCTCAGCTGTGACATACAGCTGAAAAGCAGATACGTGTCTTGAAATCGCGCAGAGGGTTTGGGCCTTTGTTGCTCTCTGCCAGCAGCTGCCAGTAGTTCTCACACTTTGGCTGGCATCAAAATCACCTGGGGCAGTAGTGGGGAGGGGGAGAGTGTTGTAAAACCACAAGTGACCAGGCAGAAAACACCTGTATGTTTTCCAATTCAGTAAGTACAGAAATCTTAATTGGAACAAGGTGGAGGTCAGACATTGATAGTGCTGTGGACTGCTCCAGGGACATAAGCATGATCTTTATAGAAGTGGCTCTAACCAGTTGAGGGCAACCACTGGACAGAGAGAACTCCAGACCAACCGTACACAGAGACACCATGCAATTACACTTTAGCAACCTCTCCAAATAACATGTCTCTTAGTGAAACTTGGGAGGTTGAAAATTAAAAACTCCAGTGGCATTTATGTATCCTAGGCACTTACATTTGTCTGGTTCTTCCACTTTGCCTTTGCTTGGTTAGAATTTTGGGTAGATAAGAGGTGGATTTACATGTGCTAGTGTGAGAACTTTGATACACTCATTTAGACATTGACCTACTATCTTGATGTTTGAAAGCTACAACCCAAAGAAATTTGTCTTTTTACATAAAACAAATTCAGCCCTTGCCTTCCTTATAGATTACATCTTCCACTAGCAGTAATAAAAAAGTAACAATATGCATAAGTCAAAGTATCTTCTTAGATCCTCTGTAGTGTTTTATTATTTAGTTGTGTGAATTAAAGTAACTCTCAAAATTTCAAGGATGCCTGAGAAGCAATTCATGTTCAAAGGCTGCCCTCTTGTGACAATGTGTTGTATGTTTTACTGTAAAAGTAATCTTATTTCACCTTATAACCTCTACAATCCAATTCATAACAGCATAAAAAGGAAATAAAACCTTACATAATTTTGAATTTTAGAAAGTACCTTGTTTATATGGCTCCTTTAGAGAATGAATAGCCAATTTGGTAAATATTCCAGTGAGTTGAAGGTTTGAATCCATCTCACTTAACTAGCTTGATGGATGTATTTCTAAACCTATACAACCCACTCCTCTGCTTCTAAAAAATTAAAGTTAGCTGTAGATTGAGATGTCAGTGACACAGTTTATAGAACATAACTTAGATTGTCATCTATATTACTGTAACTACAAATACCACCCTCAGATGGAAGAATCAGTTTTATCAGTAAACGTCTCTAATTGAACTACAAATGGTGTATGTCTTCTGGCTTTTACAAGCTCTTGGTCTAACGCAGGGGATATATGATGTAAAAATTACAAAACAACGCCACGCGCGGTGGCTCACGCCTGTAATCCCAGCACCTTGGGAGGCCGAGGCGGGTGGATCACAAGGTCAGGAGATCGAGATCATCCTGGCTAACACGGTGAAACCCATCTCTACTAAAAATACAAAAATTAGCTGGGTGTGGTGGCGGCGCCTGTAGTCCCAGCTACTCAGAAGGCTGAGGCAGGAGAATCGCTTGAACCCAAGACGCGGAGGTTGCAGTGAGCTGAGATTGCACCACTGCACCCCAGCCTGGTGGCAGAACAAGATTCCATCTCAAAAATAAATAAATAAATAAATAAATAAATAAATATAAAATAACAGTGACTATAATGTTTTGTGATGTTAAACTTTGAGAGCTTTTTTTTTCTTTCTTTTCCCAAGTCCCTTTCCCAGTTCCAGGAGCAGTTATTCTAAGCTCATTGACGTAAAGGAATAGAAAGAAAAGGTTTGGTGGAAAAAATAATAACCTGCTATCATTTCTGTCTTTTGTTTTTTAAAAGTTTGAGCATTTGGGAGAATTTGGAAAGACTGTGGAGTAAGTGCAAAGAAGGAATTCGCTAACAAAAATTATATAGGGTAAAATGACTTTTTTCCAGGTTAGAAAATACTCACTCCCTACACTCCTACCTTCCTTTCTCATAGTTAAGAAGAGGAAAAAGCAAAGGCCTCTTGGTAGCAGTGGTGACTTAGGCAGTTTCTTAGAAATATTCTAGAAGGCATAGTCATCTTTAAAAAAAATAGCTACAAGGATATGTCTAAGCAGAAGGGCAAATGGGCCAAATTACGAGTAGATTTTTGCATTCCAGATATAGTAAAGAAGAAGCAGGAAGCCGGTGGGCCTAAACAGGCCACACAGAAATGGACAAGGAATAGGCCAGCAGCAGCTTGTGGGGACAAGATGTCAAGCCCCAAATGTTAAACCCACCATCCATCCTCCAAATTCTGGCTCTGTTTAACAAGGCTGTGGTCTGGCACTAGGTGCCACCTCAGTGACTAAAGCAAAATTCCCCGTCTCCTGGGAGTGTTGACAGCTGACTCCTGGCAACAACACTCACAGCAAAGTTCCTTCATCCAAGTTCATGTCCCTTCTCAAGGCATCCCACATCCGAGAACTGCTTGGTACAGAAATATAATGGCCTGGCTTGCTTGCTCCAATTTGAGCTCATTAGGTAAACTCACCAAGATCCCTGTAGAGCGGGCTGCGGCCATGATAGTGATTGAATTCCAGCCAGCTTCCTGCTCTGCCCAATCCTATTGCTTTCACTCTTCGCAGGTGTTGGGAATATCCATTTCAACTTCCTTGCATGCAAATCTCCAACTCCGAGTCGGTTTCCTAGGACACCTGACTGGTGACATCTCTATCACTATCACAGTACTTAGAGGTGGAGCATCTTAAAATGATTTAAGGCTAACTGCCCTAAGAGCACAGAGAGATGGTGGCTTAAAATAGAATTTAAGTGGGTTTAAAAAAAACATGAAAAAAGTTGACATTGCACGCTCATATGAGCTTATGGGACAAACCATGCATATGATTTCTAAGATCCCTTGTGCAGTATATATTTGCACTGTTTATAAATGACATCCCCTTGAATTGAATTCAGTGCAATTCAAAACAGTAATTTGTGGGAAAAATTAGGTATGCAGATAGCCTAGACTCTACTGAGGCACACATCATTTGGAGAATAATAGTGAACTGGCTGGTCTATGAGGGAAGAAAACAGTGAATATAGGCTACTAGTGAACAAGGTTATTTTCCCATATATATTCAAATTAAGGTGAATTTCTTTACAGAATTATGCCTCAGAAAAAGTATTTCCCTATATATGAATCCTCACAAGTTTTCCCACGATGAGTGCTTTTGTGATTATTTTGAATAACGAAGTAATATTTAAGGAAACTCTCTTGCCCTGAATGTACTTTATGTCAATTGATGTTGCATATAGAGATCATCAGAGTGAAGCTACAAGAAAAGGAGGAACATTACTTAGCAAAGACTTAGAGAGTTAGTCCTAATAGTGTGAGATCAAAATTTCAAGTGAGGGAATAAATGCAGCTTTTAATGATTACTTAAATGAAGTTTAACTGTAGCAGGATCTACAAGAAATTGGCAACCTTTGGCTCCGGTAACAGAAACTCAGGATATATGCCTTTCAGGGCTTTTGGATTCTGCATCATATTGAGAGAGACTCCTTTAAACAAGCAATAGGAAACTTCCTGTGACAACATAATAAATTCAAAAAGTTCTGTAACTCAGACAATGTAGATAGAAGTGAGGACTTTGGCCTAGACAGCCCTGTTCATTCTAAAGATGGATTAAACAAAGAAAAAGATATTGATATCAAAAATTCAATCGGGAATTTGATTAAAGCATTTCATTAAATGTGATAATTTCTTAGTATATTATCTCACATATGCAATATTCATGTGAAACAAATTAAATACAAGTAAACATTTGACTATATTTTCTGCAGCATAATTTACATATCAATTTACATATTCAGTTTTGCTCACGTGAAAACTTGGATCTGCTCAAGAAGAAAATTTGTGAAATCTTTAATTCCTCATCCCCAGAAATGTAAATAAGTCAATATCAATACTGTAAGTCAGTGATTTGTTCCTAAGAAGACAGTAAAAATTTTACAAAAATGCTTTAGAGCATTTCTCATTGTAAACCTAGAAAACAGAGAAAGGCTCTCTGATGCAAAAAGACACACCTTAGGGAGGAGGACATTGCAATGGGAACATGCCTGAGAAAAGAAACTATGTAGATTCAAATGGTGAAGGAAGACAAGGTCTTTAACAGAAAAACGATCAAGCTGGAAGCATGGGGGAGTAGAAACAAATAAAGGAAAAATGAAGAGGCTTATGTAATTGTTTCGATATAGTTATCTTCAACTATACAGATCAACAACAAGGTCGATGTCAGTTGAAGGTTGGGCAGGTGGTTGCTGGATAGATGTCCTCACAGAAGTGTATTTTGTGTAAGGTTGCTATGGCCTTTGTGCAAGGTTGTGGTTTTTGTGGTATTTTGTGATAGTTTTTGTTATCAGGCCTAGAAGCATGAGAACCCTCTCTTCAAGGCCTTCTCTGAATCTATTTGTCCAGGTGTTTTCTTTTCCTTTTAAACATTAGTGACAGTTTTGATTCTGATAACTTTCACATCATGATCCCTAATTTCAAAAAAAAATTAAACATGTAATTTGTTAGTGATGTATTTGATAGGCTTGGATTTGTGAGTCACCTCTACTATCTATAGTGGTAGATATATCTGAGCCTGCTTACACCAGATTTGCATCAGATTTTCTCTTCAGTGGAATTGGAAGAGGGGGTTTTGGAGAAGGGGATGAAGGAATTGTGCTGCATCAGAGGTCTCCATCTAACACCACAGGGACGTTTCCTGTGCTCTTGCCAGGCCGTTGTATTAGGCTGATGCAAAAGCAATTTTGCTTTCGTCATTGAAAGTAATGAGACCATCTGACTTACAATGTCTGTGCCATGACCAGCTTCTAATAGCCTCCGAGGACCCCTCTGCCCTGACACATACTGTCCTGGAACCGCGTCTGCTGTGTAACACCTGAGGTAGCTGCCACCATGACCAATCCCTTCTCATCTTTACTCTACATGCAGGTAACAGTTATAATTACATCTCTGTGTATTCACAGAACAACTAGTACATCTAGGACTTCTACAAAATTTCCCTAGCTGATTTTGGTGTTCTGGTGTCCTGGCAGCTCTAGGCATGAAGGGATGATGCTTTATGAGAATTTCTGTTGAGTTTTTTGCTTTTCCTCAGAAACTGATTCCAATTTTCCCACATATGTTTGACAATTTGTTTGAACTC
The DNA here is from genome assembly GCF_028878055.3 of Symphalangus syndactylus. Classification (NCBI taxonomy): domain Eukaryota; kingdom Metazoa; phylum Chordata; class Mammalia; order Primates; family Hylobatidae; genus Symphalangus; species Symphalangus syndactylus. The sequence goes on from NC_072439.2 coordinate 106,188,309, forward strand.
ATTTATTCTAAACCCATTATTTTTTGTCTATTATTTAATAGGGAGGGGGGCGAGGGATAAAAGATTACAAATAGGGTGCATACAGCAGGAGGTGTACAGCCACCCTGGGATATGACTCCGAACATCCACGGAGAGGAGAGGCTGCTATTACTCCCAATATCTCAGGGGGTGTACATCCATTCTGTGACATTGTTCTTAATATTCCAAGGCAGAGAGGTTGATATTACTCCCAATATCAGAGAAAGTGTACAAACCCGTGTGATATTGTTCCTATTATCCAAAAGAAGACAAGATGATATTACCCCCCATATCGCAGGAGGTGTACACCCACTCTGTGATATTTTTCGTAATATGCAGGGCGGGAGAGGCAGGGGGGCGAGGCGCCCCCCGCGAGATGGGGACTGAGAGCCAGCCCCTCTGCCCCCCTGGCTCTTAGGACCCGTGGTGGACTCACAGCCTGTTTACCATATTGTGACTAATATCATCTTCCCCTCTGGAAATTATCAACTATTGCACAGACGGGTGTACACCGGCTTTCTACAGAGGACGTACACCCGTCTGTATTCGAGTAACATCATCTTCTTCCTCCCTGAAGATTAACAACAGTATCACAGGGGTGTTTCTACTCCCTGCGATATTAATAACAATATCACAGAGTGGGTGAACACAGCCTGCGATGCTGGAATTATTATCATCCTCTCCCCCTCGGGATACTAGGAACAATATCACAAAAGGGGTGGACACTCCCTGCGATATTGGGAGTAACGTCATACGCTTCTTCCGTGAATGTTAGGAGCAATATCACCGGGTGGCTGTACATTCATTGCTATGTTGCAGTCATGTCATACTCTACCCGCTGGATATTAGGATCAGTGTCACAGGGTGAGTGTACACCTACTGCGATATTAAAACTAATATCATGCTCTCCATCCCTGGATATTAGGAACAATATCACAGGCAGGTGTACACCTCCTGCGGTATTAGGAGTCATAATATTGTGAATTATTAAACATCAGTCTCATTAATAACTATCAATGCTAATATTAATTCATAGTATAACGTTATTAATCATTAATGATTATTTTAAAGAGAGGATTATGCATGATTAGAATTATTACTATTAATGCCATTTTTAATATTAGTTATTAATCTTAATATTTATCATTGTTTTATTACCAACATCGGGAATAAAATCACCCTGTGATATTTTTCTTCATATTATAGGGAGATATTGCTTCTAATATCACAGTGGGTGGACCCCTCGTGTGTATACTCTGTGACAGTGTTTTTTATATCCTAAGGAGGTATTACTCCTAATGTCACAGTGGGTGTTCACCCTGTGTTATCATTCTTATTTGACCTGACTGCCTTTTTTAACCCACACTACAGAAGGAATGGAACAGATACAAAGATATGGAGATTGGACCGTGCTGCCGTGTGGCCGCTGCAGGACACCTTTAATATCCCTGTTTCTCAGGCTGTCGACGAAGGGGTTCAGCATGGGGGTGACCACCGTGTACATCACTGAGGCCACTGCAACCTTTCTGGGGGAAGAGGACACGTCTGAACTGAGGTACCCTCCAGCGCCTCTTCCATAAACTCAGCAAACAACTGACAGGTGAGACCCACAGGTGGAGAAGGCTTTATACTTCCCACCTGACGATGAAAGCCTCAGAATGGAGGAAACCATTTTATAGTAAGAGGAAAGGGTCCCCGAGATGGGAAGGAACCCAAATACAGCAGCAGGAAAATACATGATTATGTTATTGGTGAAGGTGTCACAACATGCAAGATGGGGGAGTTGAGAAGGGTCACAGAAGAAATTAGGAATTTCCGCACCCTTGAAGCAGGTCGTTACCAAGGCAATCAAGTTGTGCAGCTGGGAGACTAGAAGACTGAGAAGAAAAAAAAAAAAAAAAAGACAACCAAACTAGGAAGCCACAGAAACACGGGTTCATGATGGCCGAATGATATAGAGGGTGACAGATGGCTACAAACCGGTCATAGGCCATCACACTCAGGAGCGTGTCTCTCTTCCATGCTTCAAAAAATGGCAAACAGAGACATCTGAGTCAGGCGGCCTGCCTTGGAGATGACTCTGCTGTGAGATTGGATGTCCACAATCGTCTCGGGGACCGTGGTGGAGGTGAAACCCATGTCAGGCGAGGACAGGTTGGAGAGGAAGAAGTACATGGGGGTGTGGAGGTGGGAGTCAGGGCTGATGGCCAGGATGATGAGCAGGTTCCCCAGGACCGTGACCAGGCACATGGACAGGAACAGCCCGGCGAGGGTTGGCTGCAGTTCTGGATCCCCTGAGAGTTCTAGGAGGAGGAATCTAGAGACATCGGTTCGATTCTGTGGGTCTGCATGGTTTGGACACCTTTTGCCTAGAAAAGGGGGTTGAAAAATGGGAAACAAGTAAACCAACACCCGGCATTGTGTCTGCATTTTGGATAGAAGCAATTCACAAGTAATGTTTTCCGATTTCAGAGCAATCCACGCTCAGCAATATTTTGCAGTTCTGAGAAACTCACTTGTCTTCTAATGCTTTCATCATTGATTTCTGTGTTCTTCACTTCTTGCTGTACATGCCTGCCTTAGAGACACTAGATTCAAGAATGTTCCAAGAACCAGATCATCATATATAACAAATGCGTAACTGCTAGAAAATACAGCCTATCTTGTCCGAAGAAAAATACATAACAAAGCCGTTCTCTTCACTTGAAGAAAAAGGTTATCCTAATTAAAGGAAATTAAGAACTCAAATATTTTATTTTATTCTACTAGATTGATACAAATTCCCTTGATTTAGAACATTTATAAACACTGTATAGCAGCTGCGACCGGGCGGGGTGTGGTGGCTCACGCCTGTAATCGCAGCACTTTGGGAGGCTGAGGCGGGCGGATCACCTGAGGTCAGGAGTTCGAGACCAGCCTCAACATGGGGAAACCCCGTCTCTACTAAAAATACAAAATTAGCCGGGCGTAGTGGTGCATGCCTGTAATCTCAGCTACTCGGGAGGTTGAGGCAGGAGAATTGCTTGAACCTGGGAGACGGAGGTTGCGGTGAGACGAGATCGAGCCATTGCACTCCAGCCTGGGCAACAAGAGCTGAGAACATATCAGCTGGAAATGAAATGAAAGCGGATAGTTCATAAGCAGAAAATAGTTCCACATGCCGGTTAGGTCCTAGTGATGTCATCGTTCCGTTTTCTGACTTTTCACCTTCAGCAGGAGAGTAATTGGTTCCTCAAATCGGTAGGTCTTCTTTGAAAATTCACGTCAGCTACAACTCCTGTCTTTAGCTTAGGTGGACTTAGAGTTTTCATCAGAAAGTTCGGCCAGACGCGGTGGCTCACGCCTGTAATCCCAGCACTTTGGAAGGCTGAGGAGGGCGGATCACGGGGTCAGGAGATCCAGACCATCCTGGCCAACATGGTGAAACCCCGCCTCTACTAAAAATACAAAAACTTCTCCCGGTATGGTGGCGGACGCCTGTAGCCCCAACTACTCGGGAGGCTGAGGCAGGAGAATGGCTTGAACCTGGGAGGCAGAGGCTATGGTGAGCCGAGATCACACCACTGCACTCCAGCCCGGGCAACGGGAGCAAAACTCCGTCTCAAAACACAAAAAACAAAAAGAATCAAGTAAGTCGAAGTCACACTGATGACAGCCAATTATTGTGAACCAAGGAAGTGTCAGTTCAAGAATTAACATAGATTTTGACTTTTGCTACCTCTTCTGTGCCAAGCAAGATACAGGCTCTGGGGAATCAGAAACAAAAGAGACTCACTTGTTCCTCTCACAATACTGAGTACTTACTGAGATAAGGACAGAAGAAAATGTCCTGTCTGGAATGCAGGGAAACCGGAACTTCAGGTCAGGGGAAATTTCCGTTGAACTGTATGGAGTTGAAGCTTAAAATAGTAACGAGTGTATGGGAGATTCACTTTGCCTTGACTTTCCGCATCCATCACAGAGAGATCACGCAGCGGGCACCCACGATCGGTTTCATCATCGCTCGCTTCCACTAGATCACCTAGAAATCAGCTCAGATGAGAGTGCTGAGTCTCAGAGGATGGACATCTCTCCGCCTGCCATACAGAGAAGTAGAAAGGGTGGTATTCCAAATTCATGGCCAGACTCTAAGTCCCGGGTACTCTACTTCATGGTCTTCCAACTCTCAAAAAGTTGTGGTTTGGGTTTTGTTTTTCTTTTTGCTTTCTTGAGACGGAGTCTCGTTCTGTGGCCCAGGCTGGAGTGCAGTGGAGTGATCTCGGCTCACTGCAGCCTCCGCATCCCAGGTTCAAGCTATTCTCCTGCCTCAGCCTGCCGAGCAGCTGAGAGGACAGGCGTCCACCACTACGCCCGGCTCCTTTTTTTCTATTTTTAGTAGAGACAGGGTTTCCCCGTGTGGTCCAGGCTGGTCTCGAACACTTGATCTTGTGATTCGCCTGCCTCAGCCTCCCAAAGTGCTGGGATTAGAGGGGTGAGCCACCGCGCCAAGATTCCAAAAGTTGTAAGCAGAGCTGAGAGGTCTTAACCACGGGCACGTCTGAGGAGCATTTTTTGAAACGCTTTCCAGCTTCCTCAGTAGGAATGGAAGCCAAACTCCGAATCGATGACTCCTTTGAGGCAGTTGAGAGCTGTAAGGAAAGCCAGGAACAGGGGCAAGGGAGAGATGCGTCCCGAATGATCCTGTGCCCATTCTTTCTGGAACCTTTGATGTGATCTCAGCTGCCCTTTCTCTACTTGACACAGTGATTGTGGCACCCACTGGTCTAGCTGTGGTCTACAAGGAACCCCCAAAGGGAAGGGCACAGTGAGCAGGGGCATCGGCCTGAGTGACCAGGATTTGAGAGGGCAGGATGGATGCAGGGATAGGATCGGCCAAATGCCATGTGTCCCGACTTAGACTGCCTGGTTCAAATTGGACTTCACCCTTTTTGACTTCATAATCTGGTACAAGTCCTATGAAAATGCGTTGCTCCTTCTCTAGTCCGTAAAATCATCATGAAATGTGCACTCGTAACTGGGAAACTACGCAGATGAAATGAAACAAGCTGCATAGAGCACAGAGCTCAGAGCCTGGCCTTTAGGAAGCCCTCAGTGAGGGTTCATGATGCCCTGGTGTCTGTCTTCATCCTCTTTATCCTCATCATCACCTTCATCATCTTTGTTGTTCTTAGGGAATAGTTTAGAGGGACTCATTCCCTGCTATCTTGGGTGAGGTGTCTATGAAAAGGACAACTCGGTGGGGGAGGAAGGCAAAAGTTTGAATAAGATTTCTGAGGCCCCCTCACCACAAGCAAGAACAGAAACTCCACAGTCTGCTGAGCTGACAGGTTGCAGCTTGGTCTCCTCCCATCTGCCCACCGCACTGTCCTGTTTGCCCTGAGGATGAGGAAACAAAGCGAGGCTCCCGAACGTCCCACAGCTGAACTGCCCTTCCCCCCTGCCGGGCCATGACCGCGGAGAACAGGTCCACTGCCCTCCCTGCGTGGTGCACGATGGAGGCTCAGACTCCGTCCTCAAGGCTGGCAAGAAGACAGGGTGAGACATGAGCCTCCTGATACAGGTGATGGGTGTGGAGCCCCCAGGACTGGAAACTCAGACTGCAGGGCTGGAGGCACAGACTGAGTATTGACTATTCTATGGCCTGGGGGGCTCAAGGCACAGAGCTCCTCATTAGCCAAAGTCGCCCAAGCTCCCCAATCTCTAAAGATTTCCTCATAAGACTGCAGGAAGAAGAAGAGAAAAGGGAGTGTCCATAGAAGCTTTGGGGCTCTTCCTGTAATCAGGAGGAAGCTTGCGTGTATTCTTCGCTTCCTTCTTTTCTTTCTAAAGATCCAACTGCTTTCATTTTCATCTTTGATTATGGGAAAATATACCACGTGTCGATACTAAAAGTTGTAAATAGATATGATTGCATCTAGAATGGCCGGTATAAACATTGACAATTTCCACTATTTTTCAGTTGACAGTTGAATGACATTAAGTACATTCACATTGTTTAGCAACCATCACCGCCATCATCTCCAGAACAGTTTTATCTTTCAAAATGGAAATGGCACCCATTCACCAAACTCTCCATTCCTCTCTCTCGCCCACCCCGGGGGCCACCATTCTGATTTGCAACTCTATGAGTTTAACTACTCTAGGCACTTGATAGAAGTGGAATCATACCGTGTTGAATTTGTTTTTCTGTTTTGTTTTTTTTTTTTGGAGACAGAGTCTTTCTCTGTCGCCCAGGCTGTAGTGCAGTGGCGTGATCTCGGCTCACTGCAAACTCCACATCGTGGGTTCGAGCGATTCTTGTGCCCCAGTCTCCCGAGTAGCTGGGATTACAAGCGTGCGCACCCACGCCCAGCTAATTTTTGTATTTTTAACAGAGACGAGCTTTCAGCATATTGGCCAGGCTGCTCTCGAAATCCTGACCTTAAGGGATCCGCCTGCCTCAGCCTCCCAAAGCGCTGGGGTTACAGGTGTGAGCCACTGAGCCTGGTCGTGTTTATCCTTTTGGGATTTCTTTATTTCACTGACGATAATGTCTTCAAGGTTCATCCATGTTGCAGCCTGTGTCAAAAGTGCCTGTCTGGTATTGTTTTTTGGTTTTGTTTCATTTTGTTTTGTTTTGTGTTTACATGGAGTCTCACTGTCGCACAGACTGGAGTGCAGTGGCACAATCTGGGCTCACTGCAACCTCCGCTTCCCGGGTTCAAGCGATTCTTGTGCCTCAGCCTCCCGAGTAGCTGGGACTATAGGCACACGCCACCACGCTGGGCTAATTTTTTGCATTGTCTTTTTTTATTTTTTTTGAGACGGAGTCTTGCTCTGTCCCCCCAGGCTGGAGTGCAGTGGCGCGATCTCGGCTCACCGCAAGCTCCGCCTCCTGGGTTCAGGCCATTCTCCTGCCTCAGCCTCTCCGAGTAGCTGGGACTACAGGCGCCTACCACCATGCCCGGCTAGTTTTTTGTATTTTTAGTAGCGACGGGTTTCACCGTGTTAGCCAGGATGGTCTCGATCTCCTGACCTCATGATATGTCTGCCTCTGCCTCCCAAAGTGCTAGGATTACAGGCGTGAGCCACCGCGCCCGGCCAGTAATATTTTGGGTAAGAATGTAGCACAAGGAAAAGGAGAGTCAGTGACAGAGTAGTGACAGCTTATCTCTAAATGCTAATTACTTATATTGATCCTCTTTGTTTTCTCAACTTAAACAAAATAAAGTGCATGCGAACCTTCAAAACAACACATGATAGAAGGGAATGGATTCACAAATGACAATAGCTGTGTTTACCTGGACACCTAGTTAATTCACTAGTTTAACAATATTGGCCAGTCTGTAATGTACATCCCAATAAACTGGCCAACAAAAGGATTGCCTTAGCATTATGCAAATATAACTAAAGTATAAGTTTAAGGGCTTCCATAAATGAATCAGATAGGCATTTATGTATTATCAGGTATAACAAAAATTTGTTCAAGCTAGGAGATATTCAAACAATGATAAAAATCATCTATGACCAGCCACCTGGGAACTATACTTCTGTAGTTTAAGGCCATAAGATGCCTCATTGCTTTGACCTTGCTAAGTATAAACAGGACTGTGGAATAAGTTGCTGGCGATAAAAATGTCTGTGGTCACATTGCTGTTTTATTTATTATGCAGTGTAAGATATCTACTGTGGATTTCTAAGAGACTCAAGTCCACAAATATATTTCTCCTGACAGTTCCTGACATTGCACAGAATGGCACAGGTAACACAGACCAACACAAAAAAAGAAGAATAAGTCTCCGAAAACATTTTCTTCACATGTAGTTTAGGACAAAAGTATTGCAGAATAAAATTTATGGTTTTAGAAAAAGCAGCAACAAAAATTTGAATGAAAGACAAACTTTTGCTTTTTTGAACTTTTGGAAGACAAAATTATGACTCTAGTGTTTCATTCCTTCTTTCCTTGCCATTCAAATTTCTACTAAAGTGTAAGATATATCATGAGATTTGATAATATACACTGCAATGCCCATTGAGCAGATGGCCGTCCCAGAAATAAGACAAAGGCCATTAGTATAGCAAGGAAGACGTATGTTTAATATCTCTAGTCTGACATTCATTCATCCTTCATTTACATATGCTTACTCTCTTAATTTTCTACAAGTTGTAGCTTATACTCACAGAATTTTAAAAAAATCATGAGAGCCCTCTTATTTTCTGTATCTACAATTCTAGGTTATATATAAACCTAAGTATACGGTCCATAGGGCTATATAAAGAATTTACTTGAATTTGAAATCTTGATTTTGTGAAAGAAACAAACGTCTTGAGATTTTGTTAAAATAATTCTGGCAAGTCTTGGCGCAAAGTTACACTGAGAGGGAATCTGTTTCCTTTGAAAACAAAAGTATAGTCAATATTTTCATAAAATGTGAGTATGAAATAGAATATAGTGTTATTAGACCATATTAACATTTCATTGGCAGAGATTTCACTTTGTTAAAGGCTGTATAAGAACAGCTTAATCTCACAACCCAGAAGTTTTTCTGCCATTGTTGTTTCTTTATTTTTAGCTAAATTGTAATTTTTAAATGAGTATACAGAAACACAATGCTATATATTGAATGACTTTAAGTGAATAAATATCCGTGCTATTCATCAGGGTAAGTGATCTAGTGACCAGAATAAAAAGGACATATGTTGCTAGCCCCTAGCACAGTATGCCTCAGCACAGAGGTTTCTTGGGTTACTGTTAGAGAGTGATTCCAATTCTTGGCAGTCTGATCCCATACATTATATACATTCCAACTCCTGCATCTGTTTAGGTGAGCTGTTGGCTAAATGGATGTGTAATGAAATTAAACAATATTTTTAAAGGTGATTTTTAGGATGGGTTATCCCCCCTCTTTTTCTCCTCGTTTCCTTGCAATCCGCCCTCTACTCATTCTTTTTATGCATATTTTAGAGAGGCTGAATATGCTAGGAACAGGGTTTCAGTCTGTTAAGAATTCACAACCTTGTGGAGTTGAGATACAATTAATAAAAGATTCTAGTATAATGAGGTAAGTATTATGATACCATCAAGGCACAGAGGAGAAACACCTACTCTGTTTTGTGAGGATTAGGGAAAGCAATTTAGAGATTATACCTAACGCAAACACACAGATATTTGCATAGTATGTGAGCACACATAAAAAAAAATGTTACTTACATCCCAGAAATAAGACAGTAGGGGCTCAGTGTGAGCTGATATGCCTGTCTCCACTATAATGAAAGAAATATAATGTCTCAAGGGTGAGTTGACATTTGCAAACTACCTGATTTTTCTAGAAGAATGATGCCACATAATTTAAAAATATTAAGGCTTTTCTAATCTCCAATGTATTTTCAATGGCTAAAATAGTTAAAACCAAAGGGAAACTTTTATTATGTACATAATCGAATGCAAAATGTGTCAGGCTAGTTTAAAAAATATGAATGTCAGTCCTGGCTTGGCAGTTTAATACCTATTTGGTTTTTGACCAAGTCATTTAACTTAATTAAACCTCAGTTTCTTCTCTGGAAACAAGAGAAAGTCAAGCAAGATAGTTTTAACATTTCTTTCCAAATTTATATATCTGACTTTTCTAAAAATCTGATTTACACTAACAGTTAAAATAAATTATCTTAAGACATAGTTTTTAAGTTCCCACTCCTAGGAAGTGCTTATAAATTAGTTTTTGCTCTTGCTCCCTGAAAAATTTGTCCTTGTCCTGCTCGTCACATATAGTCCCCACTACACCAGCGAAGAGTCGTCAGACTGGTTCTGTTGAGATCATCAGTGACTTATTTCCTCACTTCAATTCAGCCCACAAAGTCACTGATAGAGCTGGATGCACACACTTGGATGTAGACCTCAATCTTCGCAGGACTCTTCATTGCTGGTCGGCAATGATGTATCGGTGAGTTTCTTTTTCTTTCTAGAAGTCTTAAGGTAACTTTTAGATTAAAACAGCATGAGCCACACCAAGGAATGTGTAGATCTACAGTTTATTATTTTTTTAAATATAGAAACATATTTTTGAGATTTTACATAGAATTATGTCAAGAAAAAGACTTCTATTCTTTCTGCATTAGTGTTTCCTGTCCTCTCGTGTTGTATCCCAGTGTTTTCCTGTTACTTTTGGAAGGTTTCTACACAATGTAAAGGTACATGGTGTTTGACGGCTGTCTTTTAGTTCTTTTGCCCATATGTTTCAAGAAAGATATAACATATTTTTAGGTTGGGCTTTGTTTGTCTTATTGAGAAATACTTTTATTTTAGAAAGTGTACATGAAAAAAAGTCTGAAATAATGCAGATAAAATATGTTTATTTCTGTAAGTAGTTAAAAATTCAAAAATTCTAGATGTCTTGAAAGAATCAGAAACAACTGAAGAAAATAATATGACTAAATTATTATAGCCTGACTTAAAAAATAAATCCACTGATACGCCTGGTCATAGTCAACTTCTCCAAAGATAAGTCATGATCTTTATGAGGTTTTCTTTCAAAGTTAGGAACTAATCAGTAACAAGGTTTTGGGGTACTAGTTTTGTCTTTGAAAATAATTTTATCTTCTGATGGAAGTTTATTTTCTCTGATTCACATATTGACCTATCATTTTTTATTAGTTTTTACTTTGAGAACAGTTTGAAAATGTTAAACTTTGAATGAAATCTGTGGTCTTCATTTAACATGGAAAAACAGGTTATTTCATCAGTTGAAAGTTCTACATACTTGTTATTAGAAGTTTAATACTCTTCTGTACATATCCATGAAGCAACTGAAAGCTACGGATACTAAAAATTTTGTCAGGCTTATTAAGGCTCCCTGCCTTTCGCAAGTATTTCTTTACGACCAATGATGGTTTTGTACCCTATTCTCTTTTTCTCATTAACTTTACTATAGAAAACAGTGCTTCAAGAAAGCTTCCAATAAACTTAACATACTAAATAGATTCCAAGCCTTATCTATGGTATATGTCAGATATTTGGAATTTGGTTATAAATGTGTAGAAGAGGTATAATGTGGGAATACTGGAGTCAACTTTTCTGAGTGTAGTGTCTAATTTGAAGCAAAAGATGTGCCTATTTTTAAAATTCCTGCTGCAGAATAGATGCAAGTAATCTCTCAAGGAAAAAAACAAAATCCAAAACTAAACATCCAACAAACAAATACATCTTTCTGATCTGAAGATTGTATAACAGATGAAGCACATCTATGTTTGAGTGGGTCTAGATGAGATAAAATGTTAAGAGCATGTACTAGAGCAAAAAGGGATTAAGTTTATTATTCAAATTTGCTGTCGTAAATGTTCCAACAGGAGTGTTATCGAGGAAGAGGGATAATTGAAATCCTAGGATATAAGCAGACAATTTCTTTTTAAGGTCATTTGTTTTAACTCAGAAAGAATATAAGAAACAGGTGGGGAATTTTATTAAATAGTCAGATTTTGGATCGCCTTCTCCCTGACTCTACCTGAATAAGAATCAATTTTTTTTTTTTTTTTTTAGAATTTAAGGGCAGGAAAAAATTTAAACTGGGTAAACATTATTCTTCTTGTACTGCCATTTTCTCCAAACTCTTATTTTGGACTATTCTTTGAGCATGAAGAGATCAACACATGAATTTTATGAACACACAACAGAAAGTTAAAGAAAACTTTATCAGGCATAAGCTTATAGAAAACAGATTTGGGAAGAGAAGAACGTATCCATTAAATATACTTATTGGTGATAGGGGTGTATACTAACTATATTTATCAGCAACCACTGAGAAGTAAAAATAAGCAGACTGAATTTATAGGCATTGACATTCACACATATTGAGATGGCTGAAGGTGAAATGAGTAATATTCAAATGAGACAAAATGGACAACTTTAATTTTTACTTAATAGGGTAAGCACTGTCTCTAAAAGTGTGGTCCATAGACCCGTGCATTACAGAGCTTATTAAAAATAGGAAAGTCCATCTCTCATCCCAGAAATTCTAATGAATCTCTGGTTGAGACATGGAAATCATATTTAAAACATTTACACAATGTAATTCTTATTTCCCCTAAAGTTTGACAAGCACTAATAGTGTAAAGACATAGAAAAAGCAAAAGAAATGTGTAAGTCTGAAAGAAATTAAACCATAAATGAAATAGGCCAGTTGTTAAAAGTATTCTTTGTTTTATTTAAATTGGTGTAATTACATCTTAATGGGAGGTGCTCTTTCCCAGTCACCTTTCCCTTCAAGGGAGAAAAGTACTCATTTATGCAACATGGTGATGATTAAGAAAGAGAGGATAATTTCAGGAAGGATGGGAAACTGAGAGGGGAGAACATAGACATTTTTTGGTTAATTTGTGTCTGATAAGGAGGATGACTTTATTTGGATCATAAAAATCTATTTCTTTACAGGAAAAACCATGGTATAAAATTAATCTAGCAGTGTTACCCTGTGACAGTCAGTAGGGATACTGAAGGGAAACTCCTTTGAGGCTTAGGCCCAGAGGTGCTATGTGATTGTTCTGTAAGTATTTAACATGTGCTCATACTTCTCCTTCAACTAGGATCAGCCCTGATCCATATAACAACTTCTAGTGTGTTCTCATTGCATACTGAGTCCTGTGTGGAAGAGACTATCTGTTGAGCATCTACTATATATTGTGTATCTTATAAAATGCAATTTCATTAAATTTTGATAATGCTTTGATAAGTGGTTATTGCTTTCATTCCTTTTAAAAGATGAAATACCTGTGGCTCAGATTGTCTAGGCGGTTAGTAAGTGTTGAATCTAGAATCTAACCCTGATCTTTCTGATTTTAAAATCTATACTTTTTTCCCTATAACATATTGTCTACCATGTGTAGGAAGCTAAAAGTAGAATCTTTGGAAAGTTTACAGAGAAAATAGATGGCAACAGAGAAATAGAAAATAAACCCACACATGGAGAAAATGTCGGTGCATAGATTTAAAAAACCAGAAGATGTAAAGACTAATATGAAATCATGCACATTTATGCTGAGGAAAGAAGTGTGGAGGTATAATTTTACTTTCATTTATAAGTTTTAAAAACATTTTGAAAAATGCACTGCCTGCCCTAATGCAACCGACTTTGTATTTAAACTAATTAAGCAGTGATTCATCTTTTCTGCACTGTTTCAAAGGTGATCAGCCTATAGCACTTTAACTACATCATCTCTGTTTTCTAAAAAGGATTACATTTGCTATATTGTGAAAATCATGTGTATCTTAGGGCAACATTTCATGGAACTAATTCACTGGTCTGCAGTAGCTGTCTGCTTAATGAATCTTTGTTGTTCTGTCATTGTCTGCTTTCCTCCAAAAATATGTCATTGCTTCAACTTAAAGAGAAAATAAATAGAAACAATCCAGAAAAATATGAAAAATAACAGTATCGTGTGTTTCCGTATTAGCACTGAGATTTACAAGTATGCCTGATGGTTTTAGTGCTTGTGAATAAGGTAGATTGAACAGTCGTGAAGCAGGTCTTCTGGAAGGGTAAGAGGTGAAATGGGTTCTCTGGCTTGTTTTATGGCTCTCCCACGGTTAGAGTTTAGAGAAACTGCACAGAGAAGTTCTTCAAGTGCACTCCTTTGGATCTGCTCTCATTGAAGACAATAGATACGAACTGTGAAGAATACTTTCACATTTTCAGGTTTTAATAGGTTTAAAATGACTGGATTAGAGAGAAGGAAGGTTTTAAGAGGTTGAGAAAGAAAAATGGGCTGCAGAAACACTGAGTCATTCCGGAACCTGTGAGCCCAACCTTCTTCTCCCATGTACACACATGGCCTGTGTGGTAGGGCAATTTCTGAGATTTTTAGAATTGTAATTCTAAGATGATAGAACTAATCTTAGGGGGATCCAAAGTACCATACAGGCATATTTAAATTCTATTTTGCAACCTTTTATCTGAAGTTGTCAGATGATATCTCTGTTTTGAAGCTGCAAAAGCAGACACAGAGGGATTTAGCAATTTGTTTAAAGTTGAACTGTGAGTCAGTGCAGGACAAAATAATAATTGCTGTCTTTAGTTTCACATGTACTATCTGCCAACTACTGTCTTAAAACATCGTATGCATTTAAACTTTATATCAACCTATGGTTATATTATCATACTCATTTCACAGATGAGAAACATGAGGCTCAGACAGGTAATTATTTTTTTTTGCCCAGGGGTAAGAATAAAAGGCAGAACTGATGGTTAACCAGGGTCAATCTGACTTCAAAGCCTATGCTCTTAATCACAATGCTATACCACCCTCACAATGTCTCCTTTGTCTGCCTAAGTGGTTCTTTTACTACTTTGATTGAACTGACTTACTGTCTTAAAAGATGAAAAATTTACATTTTCAAGAAACATTGTTATGGATGATCTTTGAAGTAGACCTCTAAGTCCAGCGGATAGGAAGCATTGTTGTCTGCATTCTCTAAAGGAAGGGAACAAAATGCTCAAAGATGAGATAATTTTCTTGTGGCCACAGGAATGGATGAGTCAGTCAAGACAGAGATAGAGTGCGTCCTCCCACTTCACCTGTATACTGATGTGAATACAGTCAAATAGAAGAGTTAAATTAACACTGGTGACTACGTGACCCAAGACGTATTATTGTTATTTTTATTACTATTCCCATTTAAGCTTGTATGAAAATATATGGCCCATTTAAAATTAGTTACTTCACATTAAATCTTGTCAGGTCACTGGTAGTAAAATTTAGGGAGGGTACATAATGTAAAAATAAAAATATTATTTGACATAAATATGCTACATATATAATTTCAACATATGTTTTCTCATTTAGTACTTTACAACCCTGAGAATCAGATAATTTTAATATTACCGTGACTTTACAGCTAGGGAAACCAAAAATTAGGAAGACTGAGACTTCCAAGTGTCTGCTAAATGACTGGTAGAGCTGGAATCCGAGCACACCTGTTCTCACATCAGCCCTGTGCTTTCTAGTCCTGTCTTCTGCCAGGTCATGATTCTGGGATCAGAAGTGCTTCTTTGGTGAAGCACAGATAACTTACCTTGGCTTTCAAAACATTACTTTATCTTAGTGTTTCAACTTTCCTAATTCAGAAAATACCAAAGATAATAAATGAACACTTTAAAAGTATTTCAAAGCAATCTTTTAATTATACAGTACATTCAAGTCATTATTAGGCATTTGGGGATACATTATTTGATTCAACAATAAAGCTATATTTGGCCTTTTAAAAACAGGGCACTGAATTCTTGTACTAAACTGTAGGACAATTGGCAGCTGCCTGACTCAAGTCTCTGAATTGTATGGGTCCGAAGAGGAATGCTTCTTAAAGTTTTCTTTACTAGTTGAATCCCTTTTTGCACTGGAAGCTTAATGCAGACCCTTGATGTTTGGAGCAGAATTGCTGTGGGTGGAGTGGGATAGAGGCTAGAAGCTTCCTCTACCTTCCTTTTATTCCCTTAGGCATATGTGAGGCATCTGGGTGGATTTTTCAACCCACCTTAAAACTAATTTTTCATTATGAAAGAGGAAGTAATGAAAATGGCCAACTTTTTTGGTGTATTTACTGTGTGCCTGGCATGGTGCCATCTGCCTTGTGTTACTTTATGTAATCTTCAGAAGAATCTTCTGAGTTAGGTCCTATCATTATCTCCATTTGTGGGTGGGGAAATGTAGATTTAGAGAGGGTGAGTAACTTTCCTACTGCCACCTAGCTAGTAACAGGCAGTTAGGACTAATCCCAAGCTGTTGGATGCCTAAGCCCAAGTCTTTATCCACTAAACAAGAAAATGGAAGTCATTTGCTTGAAGTCATAGAGCTTGTTACAAGGAGGCTCTTGACTAGAACCTTGGTCTTCTGATATATTAATATTATAATTAATTGTATCTCAAAATTATGCTGCTAGAGAAAATTAAGTTAAAATAGTTTACCATCTTTCATATATACAGAATTCGCAAGAGAATTAGTAAATATGTGTCTTCATGTCCTCTTTTCCCAAAGATCATTATGTGAAAATGGCAATTTCCCTTGATTGCAACAATCTGTTTTGCATATTATAATAGTATTGGATTTAGCTATGAGTGACAGGAAACCCAGAGTAACAGGGGATTACATAAAATGGAATTTTGTTCTGTTTAATGCGAAACAATTCTGGAGATAGGCAGGGAAGAGCTAGTAGGGAGGTTCACAAAATAATCAGGAGTCTAGGCTCCCACTATTGTGCTGTTCTACCAGCTTGGTTATGTGTCTTCCAAATCCTGGTCTACTGTGGCAACCTTTGCTTCCACCAGCACATATGTATTCTAACTGTGAAATGCACATTAGAATTCTAGCTGACAAAATAGAGACTCCATGGGAAAGAAAGTATTCACATGCTGACTCTTACAGACAAGGGGCATTATTTGATTTTTCTGGTGGCTGTGTGCCTAACCAAAGATCAAGGTTTCTCTTATTAGGAAAAAAAGAATAAATATTTGGGATAGGCGTCTAGGAGTTTCTAGTACAGCTGTATTAAGTTTGAACGGTAAGAGGTATAGCCCATTGTGATGAACATAGGCTGGTCAATATATAGTTCTGAAGTGTAGGCAAGTGAGCTGAGCTGCAGTTGTGGATTTTGTAGTCATCAGTATATAGATATGAAGTGAACACATGGACATTGGTAACTAAAAGTATTTGTTCTTTTGGGTAAAATAATGCATTTCTTATAATTTTTATGGTATTAATTAGCACAGAAATCCTACTTTATTCTAATATGAACCTGAGCTTATTTTACTATGTTATTATTAAATACCAATATATTAGAACATAATTGTCAAGGTGAGTATATAATAAAAATTTCATAAATTTTGTGTACCATCCAAAAATTAAAACTGAATTCTTACATATATTTCAGGTCGGTAACTCAGGCAGAAAATTCTTTAATCAAGAAAACTCACTTTTCATTTTGGAAGAATTATTTAAACATTGACAAGGTCTATACATTTTTCAATTTCTCTTCATTGCTGAATTAATTCAGATAGAATTTTGTTACATGTAGAAATTTCTAGATTGTCTAAAGAATTCTTAGTGTATGGTTTAGAGTGCTTTCTAAGGAAACAGCAAGCCAGAGGACACAACAGGCTGTTAGCATGTGGCCCAACTGTCACATTCAGGCACAATTTAATCAGGGTCTAGAGATTTTAAAAAATTGATGCGTAGTAGTTATACATATTTTGGGGGTATCTGTGATATTTTGATGCTTGTATGCAATGTGTAATGATCAAATCAACGTAACTGGGATGTCTATCACCATCTTGTGTTGGAAATATTACAGTTCTCTTCTAGCTGTTTTGAAATTCACAACAAGATATTGTTAACTAAAAGTTCCCTACTGTACTGAATAGTAGAACTTATTCCTTCTATCCATACTTTTGTACCCCTTAACCAACTTCTCAAAGCAAGTAGTAAAGTATGATTTTCAAAGTCTGGCTTTCTCAGGTATGGTACTTAGATCGTTTCAAATAACTTGTAGTCTCTTAGTTTGACTGCAAATTATTTCAAATTATCTGACATTGTAGTCAACAGAAAAATGAGGCATTTGAAAAATTACCTGAAGTCTGATTGTTTAATAAATGCTGAATTTTTTTTTTTTTTGAGACGGAGTCTTGCTCTGTGGCCCAGGCTGGAGTGCAGTGGCGCAATCTCGGCTCACTGCCAGCTCTGCCTCCCAGGTTCCCGCCATTCTCCTGCCTCAGCCTCCCTGAGTAGCTGGGACTACAGGTGCCCACCACCACGCCTGGCTAATTTTTTGTATTTTTATTAGAGATGGGGTTTCACCGTGGTCTCGATCTCCTGACCTCGTGATCCGCCCGCTTCGGCCTCCCAAAGTGCTGGGATTACAGGCATGAGCCACCGCACCCGGCAATAAATGCTGAATTTTAATTAGGATATTTAATATTTTTGTGTTATGTGAGGCATGGAACATTAGCTTGGTTGGCAATTGAAGAACATTTAGATCAATTTAAATTTCCACTGATTTTTTAACATGTGAAGAAAAGGAGAGCTCTCAACATCATACAAGTTGGGGCTCAGGGGATGCTAGAACTCGTGTGATGTGGAATATGCTCTCAGATTTCTCATCTGTTTGAACTAACACTAAGACATACGTTACTGGTTTTCCAGTTTAGATCTACTTCCATTGTATCATGCAAACTTTCTTGGAGTCATCTAGACAATGTCAACAGGAAGATTCGGTAGTTTCTGAAAGTCTCAAGCTATCTATCAGCAGCCACAAGAGTGTCTCTATCTCAGGTTTCCCAATCATTTTCTTCTGATACACTTGCCATGATATCAGCACACTGCTTGTCAATTCTTATTTTTCTTTCACACTTTGAAGTGTGTAGAATTCCCTATGATTGTCTGCAATGGCATCCCTCATTAACTTTGCTGTGGGATATTGTTGCGTATAAAGTTGCTGACTCAGATAACGCCAATTTATTATCTTGAACTAAAAAGGGTTTGAGGAGAAGAAAGCAATTATATCAGTAGAATTCAAACTTCAGTAGCTTAATTTAAGTCTATAAACCCATAACTAATAACTTAATAATATCTTTAACTTTTTTGCAACTCACCTATCTGTACGTAGCTGCAAATTTCTAGAGATTAGGCCAAGTGTCAACTGAAATATCAGTTTGTAATCACCTGTGCTGTACCATATCTAGCTGTGAACTTAATAAAGACCTTGATGATAATCACAGTGGAGGTCAGAGACATTCCTTACTGTTGAGTTGCCACTAATATTTATGTAGTACACCTATCTAACAAAGTCTGTTGATATCATATGCAATCTTCACAACCTCCTTTTAAAGGTAGGGGAAAGATACTGCCACTTAAGTTTTATGGTTCGTTAAATAGAAATAGTTAAACTCTGGGTTTTGTAACTTCTCTATGAGAACTAGCCGTAATTATTATGGTATGGAATGCGAACATTGTAATTCAGCCCAAGGGCCTGGATGATGCTATTAGATACTTATAGATGTGTTTTGTCTTCCAGTGTATAAGGCAGAAATATGTTATTTGTAATTTTATATGGAATAATTTGCTTGTATTTATTCTTTAAAAAACAGCAATGAAAATATATAATCCATGTACATATATATAATATTCTTTTTTAATTCTACTGTGCATATTTTTCTAGTCTTGTTCTAGAAAGTGTGAGAAGGATGAATGATGTTACCAATGCTTGCTGGTTTGGGCTTTTCACAAAGTAAAACACATCTCAAATACTTTTGTTGACAGGATAAGCAGGCACAATCCTAAGAGCTAAGCTACTGTCAAATACGTAACATATGCCAAAACAGATATATAGACCAATGGAACAGAACAGAGGCCTCAGAAATAATGCCACACATCTGCAACCATCTGATCTTTGACAAACCTGACAAAAACAAGCAATGAGGAAAGGATTCCCTATTTAATACACGGTGTTGAGAAAACTGGCTAGTCATATGCAGAAAACTGAAAGTGGACCTCTTCCTTACACCTTATACAAAAATTAACTCAAGATGGATTAGAGACTTAAACATAAGGCCTAAAACCATAAAAACCCTAGAAGAAAACCCGGGCAATACCCTTCAGGACATAGGCATGGGCAAAGACTTCATGACTAAAATGCCAAAAGCAATGGCAACAAAAGCCAAAATTGACAAATGGGATCTAATTAAACTAAAGAGCCTCTGCACAGCAAAAGAAACTATCATCAGAGTGAACAGGCAACCGGAAGAATGGGAGAAAATTTTTGCAATCTGTTTATCTGAGAAAGGGCTAATATGCAGAATCTACAAAGAACTTAAATTTACAAGAAAAAAACAAGCCCATAAAAATGTAGGCAAAGGATATGAACAGACACTTCTCAAAAGAAGACATTTATGCAGCCAACAAACATGAAAAAAAGCTCATCATCACTGGTCATTAGAGAAATGCAAATCAAAACCACAATGAGATACCATCTCATGCCAGTTAGAATGGCGATCATTAAAAAGTCAGGAAACAACAGATGCTGGAGAGGATGTGGAGAAACAGGAACATTTTTACACTGTTGGTTGGAGTGTAAATTAGTTCAACCATTGTGGAAGACAGTGTGGCGATTCCTCAGGGATCTAGAACCAGAAATACTGTTTGACCCAGCGATCCCATTACTGAGTATATACCCGAAGGAATATAAATCATGCTGCTTTAAAGACACACGCACACGTATGTTTATTGCGGCACTATTCACAATAGCAAAGACTTGGAACCAACCTAAATGCCCATCAGTGATGTCTGTTATACGCATCTCCTTTCTTCTTCAATGATAGACTGGATAAAGAAAATGTGGCATACATACACCAGGGAATACTATGCAGCCATAAAAAAGGATGAGTTCATGTTCTTTGCAGGGACACGAATGAAGCTGGAAACCATCATTCTCAGCAAACTAACACAAGAACAGAAAACCAAGCACTGCATGTTCTCACTCATGAGTGGGAGTTAAACAATGAGAACACATGGACACAAGGAATGGAACATCATACACTGGGGCCTGTCAGTGGGTGGGGGGCTAGGGGAGGGATAGCATTAGGAGAAATACGTAATGTAGATGACGGGTTGATGGGTGCAGCAAACCACCACGGCACGTGTATACCTATGTAACAAACCTGCACATTCTGCACATGTACCCCAGAGCTTAAAGTATAATTTTTCTTTTTTTAAAAGACCCACTATTGATTGGTGGTATTGCTGTGAAGAGGCTTCTTCTGGTAAATTTTTCTTTGAAACACTGAGCCTTGACTTGTCATTATTACTTTTAGTACATTTTTCCCCTTGTCTTTTTGCTGTTGCTGCTGCTTTTCTTTTTTAGCACTATTCTAAAAATGACACATTAATAAGTGATAATAATAATGCAGCTCTAAACATATTGCTTGTTTTCTGGTAATTCGGGGCTAAAAAACATAAGCATACTTTAACTGTTATATTCACTTGACTTGTCACTAATTATACATGTCTCCAGATTGAAAAGAAAATCATATAAAGAAGGCAATTTGATATTACTAAAGCTATTAGAATTCAGTCTATCTGAAGGTGATTTTACATGAATAGGTGCACATAAGTTTTGATAGATGGAAATAAAGACTGGACAAGTGTTTACGTATGTTCAGGAGGAGGTTAATTATACAAATGTCTGTTGATAGGTAAAATAAATTTAATCCTTCGCTTTACTACTTTCTTTGAGCATACTTTTTTCACGTCTAATTTGAAGGAATTCAGTATTGAATCACTTACTGAGAAAATAAAAAAGTAATTAAGAAATAGGGTCAATTATATCTCAAAAAAGCTAAAAAAATAGTGTGAATCAGTTTGAAAAACAATGCTATACAGACTGGGAAAAGAACAAATAATGTTTCAAATGACAAACATCTTAGTAATGTGGTCACTACCACTATTACGAATAATTAAAATAATGGTGATGATAATTATCATCCTTGTTATTTGTACAATGATTTTTCCACTTGGGAGCTCAAAGTACCAAACAGCCTTATCATTTTTATCTCTACCTAGCTCATTAGGTTAGGAGGGGTGTGGACTTATTATCCTTGTTTTTCACATGGAGAAATTAAGACAGATAATTGAATCTGTGTGTACAAGACTATATAATAAGTGAGTTGGTGGCAGGGCTCAGAAATATAATCTCTTAATTGTTTATTCAAAGTATTTTTGACTGGATTCTCTTTTTTCTTTGTCCCATGTTATCCCTTTTGTCTTCTTCTATCCAACCAGGACAGCAAGTCACTAAAATAGTTGTGAGTAATGTGGGAAGGTGGGGGTCAGAAAAGGAATCACAGTGGTACCTTGGACACTGCAGTGATGTAAATTCCATGAAAATACATCTATAATCTTCCTTAGTTTTTTTTTTTCATATTTTAAGAACGTCCTACGTCTCTCTCTCTCTTTTTTAATTCAAAAGCCATAATGTTATTCTTAAAAAATCCACCACAAAACAAACAAAACCGTAAATTAAAATTAAAATTTCTTGCTTATATGTTATTCTGCTTCTTACTAATAAATATTTGTTGTGTCTTCTATATATTTTGTTATGCACACATGTATATAGTTTTATTTATAAAAACTGAAACATGGAATGCATATTATTCTATAACTTTTTAAAATTAAAACTTATCATTAACCTTTTTAATGTTAATACATGAAACCTACCTCATCAATAGAATGGATGCAGTGTCTACATTTTTGTATTGATTAAAACTTACTGTAGCCTGGCGTAGTGGCGGGCGCCTGTAGTCCCAGCTACTTGGAGAGGCTGAGGCAGGAGAATGGCGTGAACCTGGGAGGCGGAGCTTGCAGTGAGCCGAGATCGCGCCACTGCACTCCAGCCTGGGCGACAGAGCGAGACTCCGTCTCAAAAAAAAAAAAACAAAAAACAAAAAACTTACTGCAGAACAAATAGAACGCGTCTAATATTTCACAATTCTACATAACAATCATATACTTTTGATGATTTCATGTTTTCTACAAGCACACATTCATATTCTTCATCCGACATGTTTTGATATTAGTTGAGGAACCCTCCTCTCCCCGTATTCCCCCTCAAAGTTTTGCTTACGTCTGTTACAGGCATCTCCTTTCTTCTGCAACAGATTAATAGCAAGCATTCAGGGATGAAGGAACAGGAGGCAGTTTTGCGGGTTTCTTAGGCACTGTTGCAGGTAAAACGTAACCTCATTGTGGAGAAGACTTTTTATATTGCAGTAATTGCCATTCTAGGAACAGGTGTTTGGAATTCTACTCAAGGGAAAACTGGAGATGGGAAAGGTTGGGAAGAGTAAGATAAAGCTTCCCTGGTTACGGCCCTGTGGAAAAATCACAGGAACAAAGCAGGAGAACAAGCAGAGTCCCTGGAGCCTTCCACTACATCTCAGTGCCTTTCCCAGGGACAGGATTGTATAGCGATGATAACACCATTGACTTCTGTGCCAATGCTGTTTATTTTGTGTCCAGCCAGAGACAGGATGTAATGATGGTGTGACAGGGGCCAACATGATAATATCATCACTTCCTGATCCTATATCATCAGGAAACAGAGTGTTCTTGATTTTTGTAAACAAAAAGTATTTTTTGTAAAATGCTTTGCTGTTTACACATTCATGATCTAATTTTAGGTCCCAAAGTGCTTTAGATGGAATGGTTATCCCACTCTTTACTGATACAAGGAGAAATTGAGCTCGAAGTTTAAATGATTTGTCCAAGTCGCAGATCTGTTATGGAAAGGGCTGCACTTAGAATTCTCCTTTTTCTGATTCAACACCCAGTACTCCTCCAGGAGAATATCATGTTTTCCTCAAGTCCTCATGTAGCAGACAGCACTCTAGAAAAAAAAAAGCACAGCACACACTGGCATAGTAAATGCCTCAAGAAATCTAAAATAAGAGTATCGTATTCAAACTCCTTAGTCATCTCTGACTTATTATTTCACATTTCTGGCTTTAGAGTTTGCTTACCAAATATTATAACCCAATGGGACAGCAACTTTACCAATCAAACAAAAATCATGTGGACCAATGTTTTTCAGTAACTTGTATTTTTGAAGGCAGAACAAATAGGAGAAGTTGAGGGAATCTCATACAAAAAGAATTTCCGGTGGCATCTTTTTTTTTTTTTTTTTTGAGACGGAGTCTCGCTCTGTTGCCCAGGCTGGAGTGCAGTGGCGCGATCTCAGCTCACTGCAAGCTCTGCCTCCTGGGTTCATGCCATTCTCCTGCCTCAGCCTCCCGAGTAGCTGGGACCACAGGCGCCCACCACCACACCCGGATAATTTTTTTTGTATTTTTAGTAGACACGGGGTTTCACGGTGTTAGCCAGGATGGTCTTGATCTCCTGACCTCGTGATCTGCCCTCCTCTACCTCCCAAAGTGCTGGGATTACAGGCGTGAGCCACCGTGTCCAGCCTCCTGTAGCATCATTAAAGCTTAGAGGTAAATATTAGCTCAAAACCTCAGGTTCTTTAGGAAGCGGCCTCTGGTTGTCTGTTCTATGTATCCTCAAAGTTTGGTTTGGTAATAGATCAGAAAATTAGAAGAATAGAATTAGCAACTCTATGTGAAACCTGGTATGCTTCAAGCTGTAACACATTTCAAAGGCTATTTAAGATTCTAGAGTGCTAGGGAAAAGGCTTAAAATATTTCTATAGCTCCTGAGTGTCTAACTCTATATCAAGTACATGGCTGGCTCAACAAGTGATAGATAACATTTAATATTGCACTTTCTACATGTCAGGCATTGTTAGCCCTAACCCTAATCTTATGAAATAGGTACTATCATTATCATCTTCCTTTTATGGATGAGGAAACTGAAGCACAGAAAAGTCAAACTACTTGCCCAGAAACAGGAGTCAGAATCAGGATTGGCCTCAGCAGCCTAGAACCAGGGTGTGCTCTAAACCCAGACAGTACACAACCCTCCAACTGAATGTCCTTTATTCCCCAAAAATATCTGTTTTGTCTAAGGAGTGGATGTGTTGCATGCTCTGAAATACTCTATCTATTTAGTTTCTTCCTTAGGCCAGATGTGGTGAGGGCTAGGAAAAGAGTTTGTTGGGAGCCCTGGTTCATCGGCCTCATCATCTTCATATCCCTGATCGTCCTGGCAGTGTGTATTGGACTCACTGTTCATTATGTGAGATATGGTAAGTATAAGCTGCCTTGGCATCATGTGATTTACCCCAAATATTTCCTCATACTTTGCTGTTTTGATTTGTCTCAGGCTTATTCATTCATTACTATGATTCATTTTCTCAGCCTGTACAAAGGAATCTTTACCTGCTTTGTCTCTTATTTAGTCCTCATAAGTCAACGAGGATTCTTTTTTCTACCTTTGATGTAGTGATGCTTTCTGCTGGGAACAGCATGCTTATTTGCATCTTCCTTAATAAGCAATAAGTGAATATTAATCAAGGGAAAACTACAGGATAGCTAGAACCAATGTCTTGAGTTGTTTGAGGTCACAGGGCAAGCATCTTGATTTAAAATAATTCTGACCGGGTGCAGTGGCTCACGCCTGTAATCTCAGCACTTTGGGAGGCTGAGGCGGGTGGATCACTTGAGGTCAGGAGTTTGAGACCAGGCTGGCCAACATGGTGAAACCCCGTCTCTACCAAAAAAAAAAAAAAAAAAAATAGCCAGGTGTGATGGTGTACACCTGCAGTCCCAATTCCTGGGGAGGCTGAGGCAGGAGAATCACTTGAACCCAGGAGGCGGAGGTTTCAGTGAGTGGAGATCACACCACTGCACTCCAGCCTGGGCAACAGAGAGAGACTCGGTCTCAAAAAGAAAAAAAAAAATCCAACTCGTTGAAATTCTGACATCCCAATAAATCAATGACACAATCTGGAGTCATAAAGAAGTAGGCTCTATTCTGTACCGGTAAGTTACAAAAATAGTCATAGTGATGTATTGTTGAGTAAGTGCCTATTTCTGTTATTAAAATCTCATCTTAGGGTATACTGTAGGTGATTAAAGAGGATAGGCTATGCCAAGAAAGCTCATTATAAAGACGTTCACCGTGCGGTTATCAGGTACCTCATTGCTAGATGAACTGTTAGTTGCTATGTTATTAGAAAGGTCTCCAGGGTACTTCAGAACTGTTCTTCTGGGATGTAACAACCCTTCTGAAGTTCCCTCCTGCTCTGCCTAGGGTTTTAATTACTTGACTCAACCATGACCTCTTAGTTTAATATCTTCCTCTGTTACTGGATTATACTTGGATGTTCAAGGCACCATAACCATAGAAGCTAATAACTTGATTCAAATTTAATTGGGACCTTGTTGAAGTTGCTTTCCAGTAACGAGAAAGAGTACTCTGTAACCTGGTTATCTTTACTATCCATGCAAGTGTAATCTCAATTTCCAAAGCAAGGTGGATCATTTCTGGATAGTTTAAAAAAACTCATTGTGGTTTTGAATTGCAATTCTCTGATGGCCAGTGATGATGAGCATTTTTTCTTCTGTCTTTTGACTGCATAAATATCTTCTTTTTAGAAGTGTTTGTTCATATTCTTCACCCAGTTGTTGATGGGGTTTTTTGTTTGTTTTTCTTATAAATTCGTTTGAGTTCATTGTAGATTCTGGATATTAGCCCTTTGTCAGATGAGTAGATTGCAAAAATTTTCTCCCATTCCGTAGGTTGCCTGTTCACTCTGATGGCAGTTTCTTTTGCTGTGCAGAAGCTCTTTAGTTTAATTAGATCCCATTTGTCAATTTTGGCTTTTTTTTTGCCATTGCTTCTGGTGTTTTAGACATGAATTCCTTGCCCATGCCTATGTCCTGAATGGTATTGCCTAGGTTTTCTTCTAGAGTTTTTATGGTTTTAGGTCTAACATTTAAGTCTTTAATTCATTTTGAATTAATTTTTGCATAAGGTGTAAGGAAGGGATCCAGTTTCAGCTTTCTACATATGACTAGCCAGTTTTCCCAGCACCAATTATTAAACAGAGAATCCTTTCCCCATTTCTTGTTTTTCTCAGGTTTGTCAAAGATCAGATGCTTGTAGATGTGTGGTATTATTTCTGATGGCTCTGTTCTATTCCATTGGTTTATATCTCTGTTTCGGTACCAGTACCATGCTGTTTTGGTAACTGTAGCCTTGTAGTATAGTTTGAATACAGGTAGTGTGATGTCTCCAGCTTTGTTCTTCCGTGTTAGGATTGTCTTGGCAATGCGGGCTCTTTTTTGGTTCCACATGAACTTTAAAGTAGTTTTTTTCCAATTCTGTGAAGAAAGTCATTGGTAGCTTGATGGGGATGGCATTGAATCTATAAATTACCTTGGGCAGGATGACCATTTTCACAATATTGATTCCTCCTAACCATGAGCATGGAATGTTCTTCCATTTGTTTGTACCCTCTTTCATTTCGCTGAGCAGTGGTTTGTAGTTCTCCTTGAAGAGGTCCTTCACATCCCTTGTAAGTTGGATTCCTAGATATTTTATTCTCTTTGAAGCAATTGTGAATTGCTCATGAACTGTTCACTCATGATTTGGCTCTCTGTTTTTCTGTTATTTGTGTATAAGAATGCTTGTGATTTTTGCACATTGATTTTTTATCCTGAGACTTTGTGAGGTTGCTTATCAGCTTAAAGAGATTTTGGGCTGAGATGATGAGGTTTTCTAAATATACAGTCACGTTATCTGCAGATCATGGGCTTCTTTTCTAAATGTGGGAGAGCATGGCCTGCATGACTGCTGGCTTCCAGCACGTGGTGTGCAAACCCATGCCAGGGTGTGTAATTCACTGTAGCCTTGATAGAATATCAGGGGATAATGTTTGTTTTTTAATCTTCTGTTTATTACCCTCAGCCAATTAACTTCTATCTATAGTAGAAGATAATTTGCCAATTTTTTAACGGAAAAATACCGTGCTCATTAGAAAGTCTTTTAGAAGCACAGCGTTTTCAATTTCATTACATTAAAATCACTAAAAGATAAAAAGAAGTGAAATGCACATATATAAGAAATTTTCTTTTTGCAAAATACTCTGTTTTGATTTGAAATGTTTGTGAATTTTCCATGCATGTGTCCAGATGCATAGAGAGTTTATTCACTCAATTAAGTTAAAACATTAGATAACATGGTAAATTCAAAAAGTAGTGAGGACACATTTTGTTTCTGTGTCTTTAACTGAGAAAACTGGCTGATGCCTCCTGTGTGCAAGCACTGTGTAGCTGACGCAGATACAGAAACCAAGGTTTTCTTACTTGCTGCTGCTGGCCCCGGCACTGGAGTTCTGCTCCGGGAGGGCAGGGTATCTGTTTTTATTATGACTCAGCAAGTGCCACACTAATACACACGGGTGTCTCTGCCCTCTAGTGGATCCTGGCAGGAAGTGAGAGCAAATGCGACTAAAAAAAAATGAAAGATTTAAAAAATGCTCGTTATCTCCAGAGGGGATTTAATTCTAAGAGGAGGCTTTTTTTTTCTTTTTCAAATGGGCTGATGGGTAAAAATAATACAAGACTGGAGGCGTTGGAAAAAAGCACACTGCATTTGCCTTTTGGCATCTGTGATGACTGAGTCCTTCCTCAGCTCTGCCACAGGGAGCACATTCACACATATGTCACACATATACCAGGGTTAGGTCATAAAACCAACGGTTACCTGGAAGAAGCCACGAAGGCTATGAGACCAAATCTTCACCTAGAAGACACTTGATACTTCAGAAGCCGAGGCCCTGTGAGATGTCTCGGAGAGCTCAGCTGTGACCCTGCACTGTATGGAAGGGCGGGCCGTGGGGCCCAGGCAGGTGAAGAGAATTGTCCACTGTTGAGCATCGTCAGCCTAAAACCCACATGCAATGCTGTTGCTGCAGAACTGCTGACTGTTGAAGCCACAAACCACAGAAACTGACTCCCTTTATGATCCTCACTGTGTAACTGGTGACTTTTCAGAAGATGAAGATTAAACATATTAATCATAAATTCAAAGTGTCAGAAGGAACACTAGGAGATTTTCTAACCTCTGCTACCATGACTTTTTTTTTGCAAGATTCGTGAATTATTGTAAATAAGGTCACAGAGGCCAAAGTGCTCCCCTGGTCATCCAGAAAGAGGCAGGCTGCTAAACCCCATGCCTGAGACATCTGTGTTTTCTTAGGATAATACAAAAATTAAATATAAGGGAGAGAGAGAGGGACAGAAAGAGACAGAGAGATAGAGAATTGGAGCTAAGAGGAAACATTTTCATGTTTTGCCCCCCAAAATTCCCAGTGAGCATTCCCATTGCCAGCGGGTGAAATCCAAGGCCCTGGCTCCAGGATCCTGCTCTTTCCTTTGGTGACTCTTGTGCAGATTTGGCATAAGACAATATGGAACTTGTTACACTTCTCTGGACAAGTCATTATGCTCATGCTTTTGGCTCACAGGCTCCACTTCCCTGGACACCTCTTTGCCGTAAGCTTCAAGTAATTCAGCTTCACCCGTCAGAGAAGAGCTCAGGTGTCACTTCCTCTAAGGACCTCCCTAGCCACCTCTCCAGCAGAAGGGCCCCCACATTGCTCTTTGCACCTCTGTCCCTTGAGGTGCTGCTGTCCTCTGTGGAGGGTTGAACCCCAGGAACTAGAGCACCTTTCATGCTGGAGACACTTGGCACTCAGTAAGTGTGTGCTGAGTGGATACAAGTGCATCAATCTTGCACAGCCTTACAATGTGTACTCTCATGTCTGGAATAGATCCTTATTTTCATTCTTGGTAAAATGAGTAAGTGGGGCCGGGTGACCTATACTCTCCTTTCAAATCAGAAGTTCACATTGAGCCTGACATCAAATAGCTTCCCAGTCAGCGCCAGGTGAGGACCCAGGTTGTTCAATGTGCCCATGTCCCCCAAAGAGTGGGGAAAGCATGGAGAAATGGGACCAGCTCTGCTGTCTGCTGCCCAGTGCCAGCCAGCAACTCCAGGCTCACAAAGCCAAGGCAAAGGCACCTGCAGGAGATCTTGGTTGTTCACTAGCTGTGATTGGGCTGGGAGGGGAGTGTGTTCACTTCTAATTATCCAGGGACTAGCATGAGACAGTAAAGTTTGAAATGTGTTGTTTTTTTGTCTTGGCCAAAAAAAAAAAAGGTGTTTTTAGCTTCTCATCCTTGGAGCCACTGACATTAGCTAAGGGCCTGATATTTTAAGAAAACTTGAAAATTAACTATGTGAACCAGTAATCTCCAAAGTAATATTTTGATAAATAGTGTAATTGTTTATCACTGCAAAACCATTGCTTAAGTGGGGAAAACTCAGGAGGATAGGAAAACACACTCTTGAAAGCAGGTGGTGATGCCCCGAAATTGAGCAAATGCAGAGACACGTGTTGTTCTACCCCAGGTCAGAGTGTGTCAGTCATCACTCGATGCCACTCACAGACCACCAACTTCAGAATATCTAGGTGTAAAGCTCTGTACAAAAGTCATAACATAATAATGTAAATAAATTATTATTTATATTACACTATTATATAATGCAAAGTCTATTAAAACATGTTTGTCTTCAAAGAATGGCCTTGGTTCCTGTGGGCAGTGTCTCCTCATGTAAAGGTAGTGCATTCCTGCTAAATCATGGACAAAACGGGCCTCCAGGAGCTGCAGGCTGCAGCAGCAGCAGCAGCTTCTCATCTCATCCTTCACTGCATGATACTGTTGTTGACTTCAAAAGGTCTTTTCGGTCTAGTTTTATCAACAGAGCTAGTATTTCATGAGGATCTACTACATACCAGGTTCCAGGAAGCTAAATGCCTTTTGTTTGTTATTACTCACTAAATAAAAATCACAACTCTCTTCCCATTTCTCACACAACAAAATTTAGCTGAGGGTGATTGAGTGACTTTCCCAGGGTCGCACAGCTACTAAGAGCAGAGTCGTGTTTAGGTTCATGTGGGAATGCTGAACACCAAAATGAACCAACAGAAATATCATACATTCCAAAAGCCTACTCAAGCCATTTGTTCTTATTTTAAGGAAAATCTTTATGCCAATTTTAAACTCCAAATACTTACGAATGGCAGAGATCTACAGGTTTGATTCTGATGTAAGAAATGATGCTCATCAGCTGGTTACTGCTACCACCCCACAACCCTGAGCATACTGGACAAATGTCTAAGCCTCGTGGTTAGTGAGGACAATGCTGGTGGAGGCTGAAGTTGTCATGCAGTGACTCACACAAGCTTAGGCAGATTTGGTGATATATGACACAGAGATGCAAATAAATGCTGTAGCTGACACACACAGGCTGGCTCTGGGAGATGCAGAAGGAGCACATCACCCAAAATAGAGCCAGACAGACATCTTTAAGGAAAGAGAAAAGGGGGCTGCATCTTAAAGAATGAAGAAGAGATTTGTCATGAGAGATGGAACAGGAAGTTCTTGAGAGGCAGAGGAAAAGCATGAGAATGTCGAGAAGGGAGGAGAGATTCTCGCACATCTGGGAAACTGACAATCCATCAGCACGGCCAGAAGGAAAATCAGGAGAAGGGGCGGAAATAATAGATGAGGCTGGATATAGAAGCAGGGTTGAAGCTGTGTTGATTGTGGTAAAGAGTTGTGATTCTATCCAGAAGGCAATAGTTAGAATTCTAAACAGAGACCTTTTAAAACAAGAGTCAGCAAATATTTTCTGCGAAGGGCTAAATGTTAATTATTTTTTTCCAAACCATGTGGTCTCTCTCTCAATGACTCAGCTATTCCATTATACCATGAAAGTAGCCAGAGACATTATATAACACATGTATGAGACTGTGTCCCAGTACATCTTTACTTACAAATGCAGACTGTGTCAGACATCGCCCATGCATGGTAGTTTGCCCCACCCTGTTTTAGAAAGCTCAGGTTTATGATGTGTTGGAGAATGCCTACGAGAGCTCTTCTTTTAAATGGTAGAGTGAACACACACTGGAATTCTATCCTGCTTGACCCAAGGTCTTGATAGCGAAAGGTAGAAAAGATAGATAGTAAATAGATAGATAGATGATAGGCAGGTGGATAGATAGATGATAAAGAAAATACATAGCTGTTCCAGAAAATAGAAATGGATAACTTCATGAACCAAAAACAAAGTAATATACTTTAGAAAGGAAGCAGGCTGGAAAACTCACAGTTGCAAAGCAAATAGAATTTCCAACTGCCTCTTGTAGCCCATTCCTGGAAGTAGTCACAGCCCAGTGTGTTTTGAATTCTTCCTCTGTTTTTTGTTTGTTTGTTGTTTGCTTTTTTGTGGGGTTTTTGTTTTTGTTGTTTGCTTTTTAAAAAAAAAATTCCCTTTCTCTTCTTTTTTCACAGCAGCCTTTGTCATTTCAATGACAAAGAATTTCCAATTGCCTCTTGTAGCCCATTCACATCTTAAATCTGTGAAATCCTCATGTTTTCTTCTGCTGCATCCATAGTTCAAACAAAGATGAGGCAAAGCTAGACACTTTCCTGAAGGAACCTAAGAAATTCATCTCTTTCTTTCTCTGGAATGAAATGAATTCTCTAGACCATCAGTTCTAATCTTCAAAAACCAAACCTGTTTGTGAGATCTCCTTCAAAAACTACTGTAGATTCCATAAACATGCTAGAATATTTATAAGTTTTTTAAATATTTGTTTTATTTGGAATCAATGTATTTGTAATTTTAGTACTTGTATTAATATAAGGGAGAAATGTTTAAATCTGTCTATGCCATGTGTGCCTCTCGCTTATTGCCCAATTAATTGTAGCCTCAGGCTAAACTTTGGTTTCTGTATTTTTTTCAGAACAAATATAACTGATCTCAAAACACCCGCTTTTATTGTAGGAACTCGTGCTGCCATCTCCATTCCTCTCTCTTTTCTTGCAATCTGGGTGGAAGTTCTTTAATATGAAGATTTCAACCACCTTCACTCTACCATGTTCACTATCAGCACATTCAAATGTATCCAGTCAAGGCTGTCATCTTAGGCCAGGGATATTTTAGGAATCTATTTTGCTCTGATGTGGCTGGCACCCCTTTGACTCAATTTATCACCCCAGTGCTCTTTTCATTTTAGGAGCCCAAGAGGGCAGAAAAAGAAGTAGGTGAGCAATTAAACCCTCTGAGTCAGGAGCGTCTCCCCTTGTGTTAAGCAATGTTGTAGAACATTGTATTTAGAAAGCTCCTAGCAATGAGCCACATGGCTGCTGAACACACATGCCTGCTTGCTGCTGTGAGCTCAGACACCATCATCATTAGTGTTTTCCACCCCTGGAGGGAATTATAAGGGCCACTTAATAACCTGTAAATCATAGAGAGTTAAAGATGTTTCCCTGAAACACTGATGACAGAATGAAAGGTGAGGAGTGTTAGCCACAGGTCAAAAGTGCAGGAAAGTCTCTCAGTGTGCGTTGTTGAAGAAATGCACGTCTTTTTTCTTTTGGAAGTCTCCCTAGAAGGGGGTCAAGGACTCTGCCCATTCTAGGATGAAAAATTGGGATATTAGACACCCTCAGATGTTTACCCCAAGCCTTCATTTTGGGCTCTTAATTAGTGTGTTCATCCATCACAATGTCAAATGCTAAGCAGAGCATTTGGATCTCTCCACAGTTCAAATCAGCACCATCTTTTAAAGTTGAGTTTCTCATTATTCTCACCTGATATACCTTATTTATCCCACACCCACCCCAATAACATATTGTGCTCACTGTTATCTTTGAGACAACACTTGAATTTTACTCAGACTGGAGTGCTCTTCACATGTCTTGTCCAGATCCAGTTTGGACTCATTCTTCAGCCCTGCATCAGTCAATGGGGGCTAGGTTAAACTGTGGTGACAAACAATCTCCAAATTTCAGTGGGTCAAAAATCTTCTTCGTCATTTATTTACATCTCATCACGGGTCAGGTGAGAGGTAGCTCTGTGCTGTGTCATCCTAACACAGGAATCCAGACGGAAGGAGGGACCATCAATAAGATCCCCATTGCGATAGAAAAGAGAAAAAAGCATGCAGAATAGAACTCTGTTTCTTGGAGATCTCTTCTGAAAAAGTGACATGTTATTTCATCTCACCTCCATTGGCAAAAAACAAACAAACAAAAAAGTCACGTGGCCATGCAAAAATTTAAGTAGGTAGGATGGAACAGTCAGAATGCATTCATAAAAAATGAACTGAAAATATTTGGAGAACAGCACCAATGACTATCATGAATGCCAACATGCATCCCTAACAACCCAGTACTATTACCCTCCAAACTTTTTATGTCTTGCAAAGGATTAGAATTTCATATCTGAAGCCATACCACTTAGAGGGAATGCAAAATACATAATGACATCTCCTTTAGGATATCCTTAGAGAATTCAAGGAAAAGAAGTTAAATAATTTAAAAGTGCTGTTCGGTACAGCTATTTAGAGCTAGAGGGTAAGATTAGAGATAGATCATAAAGATAATAATAGGGTTAGGGTTAGGGTTGGGATCTGGGTCAGAGTCAGGGCTGGAAGTATGGTTAGAGGTGGGGTCATGATCAGGGTCAAGATCAAAATCAGGGTCAAAGTAAGGGTGAGAATTAGGGAGCAGGGTAGGGATCAGAGTTTAGGTTCAGGGTCAAAGTCTTGGGACAGGGTTAGGATTAGGATTAGAACCAGAGCTTTGTTCTCCTCAGAACCCACCCAAAGGTGGGTCACCATGGCTTTGGAGCATGTTTACAGTGGTAGCGTGTCTACAGTGAAGACCAGAGTTTCATTGTCCTTAAGACTGACCTGGGGAGACGTGGCTGCAGGCCTTTGAGGAAGGTGAGGCAAAAGCTTCCTGTCTGCTCCCCGTGTGCTGAGGACGAACTCTGCCATAGGCTTTACTTTCACAAGTTATATTCTACAACTCTTGTTTTACAAAAGCATCCCTTCCTTGAGGCTTCAGCTGCTCACCACTGCTCATCATCATAGCGTGCCACAACATATGGTAAGGTTTGGGCTTGTTTCTGGGGAGATATCTTGATATAGAGAAAGGAGCAATGCTTAGAGTCACCATCAGCACCGTTGGGATGAAAGCTGGGGATGGGCAGAGGCTGGAGGAAACACGTGCACCCCTTGTAAACACTTTTATTCATGTTTTAATTACTCATTTTTCTTACAGTGTTAAAGTAGTAAAAATAGTATTGAAAAATTGAAAAGTAGGCATATTAAAACTTGCAACATTATTTAAGTTTACATATACTGTTTGTACCTCATCATTTTTCATTTTGTTGAGAAAGCCTAAGGTTAATTGGCAGCATATTTGTAATAGTAGACAGAATAATGTCTGTTTTATAAACATTGACATCCTACATTACATGTATGAACCCTGAAAATCTGAGACAGCTCTCAGATTTTTTAGAAAGTTTATTTTGCCAAGTTTGAGGATGCATGCCCATGAGGCCTCCTCAGGAGGTCCTGACAACATGGGCCCAAGGTGGTCGTGGCACAGCTTGGCTTTATACACTTTAGAGAGACATGAGACATCAATCAATATGTGTAAGATGTACATTGGTTCAGTCCAGAAAGGTGAGACAACTTGAAAAGAAGGCAAGACAGGAGGCTTCCAGGTCATAGGTAGGTAAGGGACAAATGGTTTCATTATTTTGCATTGCCGATTACCCTCTCCAAATGAGACAATCAGATATGCATTTATCTTGGTGAGCAGATGGGTGACTTTGGATAGAATGGGAGGTAGATTTGCACTAAGCAGTTCCCAGCTTGACTTTTCCTTTTAGCTTTGTGATTTTGGGTCCCCAAGATTTATTTTCCCTTCACAAATCCAACATGTTTTCCTATGAGCATTAATTATTTATTGGGTAGTTTATTGCACAAATAAGACATAGATTTTTAAAAAACCATCAACTTCATGCCTAGCTACATAGACATAATTACATAGAAGCTCAATTAAATTTGCAAACATTCCAGAGTTTGGGTTCCCAATAATTCTTTGTGATTCTTTAAAAGGTAAAGTATTTTTTTCCCATAAAACATAGCAACATCGAAAATCACCCGTAGAATGTCCTGCCATTTTTGTTTCTCTAGTTTCCTCATTTTCTGCAAAGCCTCGCCGAGGAAATTGACTTTGAATATCCTTTTACACTCTTCTGTTTTAGAAAGCGTTGTGGTAAAACATTGAATCTTCATGGTTGTAAGTTCTGTTCACATTCTTTCTTTCTTTGAATATTTTTTCCCAATGGCCAACATTTGATTCTGTTGTATTATGGCTAAAAGGTAGGCATGGGAACAAAATAAAGACAAGAAGTCTTTGGAATAAGTGATCTCATCACAATGAATGAATTTGCCATTGGAACGTATTTTTACAAAGTCACTCTTTTGAAAATATTTAGCCATGAATTGAAACAGAGTCTGTAAGTTTATTTTTTTCCTGGTCTAAGGTGATCAGCATTTTAGAGAATGAACCCAGGACACAACCACAGCACAAGAAAAAATATGATAATGAAGCTTACACATACCTGTTACTACTGTAACAGAAAACATGTAAAGAACATTTGTTTTGATTTATGTATCAGTCTGCACTGTTTAATTTTTTGTGCCATAATGCTCTTACTTAAAAAAACAGGATTAGTTAACAATGTCAATTACTAGTAATTCACAGCATAAATAATTAAACAAGGAAACATTAAAAAATATAACAATGTTTTAAATAAAGTTTTATTTTACATCTTTTTTTACTTACACAGAAATTGCCAAAAAAAAAGCAGAGATTTGCCATGTAGCCGCAACCTAGTTTCCTCTCATTAACATCTTCTATCAGTGTGTCTCACATGGCTTATTAATTTCTTACATAATTTGTCACAGTTAATGAACCAATACTGATAGGCTTTTTTTTATTTTTTTATTTTTTATTTTATTTTATTTTATTTTTTGAGATGGAGTCTTGCTCTATCTCCCAGGCTGGAGTTCAGTGGCGCGATCTTGGCTCACTGCAGGCTCCACCTCCCGGGGTTCACGCCGTTCTCTTGTCTCAGCCTCCCACGTAGCTCGGACTACAGGCGCCCGCCACCTCGCCTGGCTAATTTTTTGTATTTTTAGTAGAGACGGGGTTTCACTGTGTTAGCCAGGATGGTCTCGATCTCCTGACCTCGTGATCCGCCCACCTCGGCCTCCCAAAGTGCTGGGATTACAGGCTTGACCCACTGCACCTGGCTGATAAGCTATTATTAACTAAAGTTCATATTTCATTTGGACTCCCTTAGTTCTGTCTTACTCTGACCCAGGATCCCATCCAGGACCCCGCATGACATGTAGTCATCACGTAGGCTCTTCCTGGCTGTGACAGTGTGTCAGGCTTTCCATCTCTTGATAACCTTGATAGTACTGAGGAGGATTGGTCAGGAATTTTGTAGAATGTCCCCCATTGTCACTTCATGTTCTCAAGGTGAACTGTCATCTTTGATGTTCACTTGGATCATTTGGCAGAGCTACTGTTTGTCAGGTTTCTCCACTGTGAAGTTATTTTTTCTCCTTGTCAATACTGCATGTGTTCTTTTGGAGCAAGTCACTATGCAGAGCCCACACTTATGGAGTGAGGCGTTGGCTCCACCTTCTTGATGGCTGAGTGTCTACATCAATTATTTGGAATTCTTTTGCAAAGGAGATTTCTATGCAACTCCATTTGCTTAATCACCTATGTATACAAATACAGACACCTAGATAATTACTTTCAGCTTTAGTTATTATTCAACACTGCAGCATTGTGTTGCACAATTCATTCCTGTGTTGGCCATTGGTAGCTTTTATTATTGGCTCTTATTTTTCTTTGATATATTTCAATTTTTTTAGTACTTAATTACTTTCTGATACTTCAAGATTATCCTGGCTCCTATATTTACTGTCCCAGTTCTAGTATCAGACATTTCTTCAAAGAGCCTGATTCCTTTCAGAATGGTAGGAAAACTTACATCTGGCTGCTGAATGAGTACATTGTATCTTGTCCTTCATTAGCAATGCTAGGAATATATGTGTGTATCTAACCTACCTATACACACCTAATTTTAAAGTTTTCTATGTAGAACTGTGTGTCTCCATATTAAACTAAACATAAGTTTACATTTGAAGGGGTGGCCTGCCCCTCTACGCTTGTGGGTTTATCTCATCAGGTGTGATGAGAGACTGAGAAAAGAAATAAGACACAGAGACAAAGTATAGAGAAAGAAAAGTGGGCCCAGGGGACCGGCACTCAGCATAACAAGGACCTGCACTGGCACCAGTCTCTGGGTTCCCTCAATTTTTATTGATTATTATTTTCATTATCTTGGCAAGAGGAATGTGGTAGGAGAACAGGGTGATAATAAGAAGAAGCTCAGCAAAAAAAATGTGAGCAAAAGAAGCTATGTCATAATTAAGTTCAAGGGGAAGTACTATGCCTGAATGTGCACGTAGGCCAGATTTGTTTGTCTCCAACCAAACATCTCAGTGGAGTAAAGAATAACAAGGCAGCATTGCTGCCAACATGTCTCGCCTCCCGCCATAGGGCCGTTTTCCTCCTATCTCAGAATTGAACAATGTACAATCGGGTTTTATAACGAGATATTAAGTTCCCAGGGCAGACAGGAAACAGTGGTCTTCCTCCATTTCAACTGCAAGAGGCTTTCCTCTTTTACTAATCCACCTCAGCACAGACCTTTTATGGGTGTGGGGCTGGGGGATGGTCAGGTCTTTCTCATCCAATGAGGCCATATTTCAGACAATCACATGGGGAGAAACCTTGGACAATATCCAGCTTTCCAGGGTAGAGGTCCTTGTGGCTTTTCACAGTGCATTGTGCCCCTGGTTTATTGACACTAGAGAATGGCAATGACTTTTACCAAGCATACTGCTTGTAAACATTTTGTTAGCAAGGCACATCCTGCACAGCCCTAGATCCCTTAAACCTTGATTCCAAACAACACATGTTTTTGTGAGCTCAAAGTTGGGGCTAAGTGGCTGGGGCAAAGTGACAAATTAACAGCATCTCAGCAAAGCAATTTTTCAAGGTACAGGTCAAATGGAGTTTCTTCTGTCTTCCCTTTCTACATAGACACAGTAAAGTCTGATCTCTCTTTCCTTTCCCTACATATCCCCCTTTTCTTTTTGACAAAACCGCCATGGTCATCATGGTCCGTTCTCGCTGGTCACTGTCTCTCCGGAGCTGCTGGGTACACCTGTAGACTAGCAATAGAGAGGACAGACATACAAGGATTAATATAAAATTTGCAATAGTGGAACTTCCAATGGCTTTAACCCAAGTGGCAGGGTTAAGATTTGTGAGGCTATCAACAGCTTTTACCATTGCCTCAGTTTCTGGCACCAGATTTAGCTGGGCTTTTGATGCCTCAAAAATTTGTTCTTTTAATTTTGAAATATCTAAAGTAAGATTATCTTCTCTTCCTTGTAAATGGCATCTAACCATGTCCCAATGATGTTCAGATTCATTATAAGCTCGAGATGTCATACTAAAATCTGGAGTATTCCAGTCACACTGTAACTGAAAAAGATATTCCGAGCTCATGAGCCTATCTCCCATCCAAATCACAGTTTGTCTAAGATGATTAATTTGGTTTGCCAATTTTTTATCTATTTGGGTCTGAGAATTCCACAATTTTCAGGAATTCTTTTGCCAATTATTCACATATTCTGCAGTTTGAACAGAGGAGTGTAAAGCAATTCCAGCAGTCACAGCAGTTGCTGTGACTGCAATAAGACCAATAATCACTGCAATCAAAGTAAAAATGAATCTTTTGGATCTAGTTAGAACTCCTTTTAATACTTCTGTTAAAATATAGATGGATGAGGAAGCCTCCCACAGTCGGTACATGGACACAGGGATCCCCATGCCCTCTCTTGCCCTCACTAGCAGAATACGATGCTGCCAATCCAAAGTTGAATCAATGAAAGTAAACAATCTACAGTTTTCACAGGTTATAGTTTGGGAATCTGGTTTAAGATCTATGATTCCTACAAATAGCATATAAGGGGGTTTTACACACCACATTTCCATGGATAGAGTGATTCTAACCTTCTATGAACCTGGTCCAGGCTTTCAGTTAAATCACGATCATAGGCCAGATTAATGGGCCAGATGGATGGGACCTGTGAACACGATTGAGTCTGGCCCATACAATTATGATATAATTGGCCTCGAGGGGCCCAGTCTATAATAGTTCCGAATTCATTGTTTTGTAGTACCACTGCAGTATCAGCCACACATTCTTCCCAAACTAAGACTTCTGGGCTTTTTGATTCTTTGGGGATTTCCTTGGGACCAGGCTTCCCCTTAGGCCTACATTGTAATGATCTTTGATAAGAAGGGTCCTGTAAATTGTTTATCTGTGGCCTGAGTGACATTCCACTTACCATGTGATAAGTAAATCTACTAATGGCACTGACAGTAGGTACTTCTACCAACCAATTTTGGGTTGCAGGCATTAAGCATTCTGGTGCTTTCCCCAGGCAAATAGGAAGATAATGATACCCAATGGAAATGTTTATCATCATTCCTTCTTCTTCAGGTTGGGCAAGGCCACCGTCATCTGTGGGGCCTGGTACCCATGCACTATTATTAACATATACTTCAATAGAATTATCCATCCAAGTGGCTGCCTGAATTGAGGGTGGGAAAGGCACATAGGCCCAGTAGGTATAATTAGCTGCAGCTGCTCCTGCAGACATAGGGAGACTTACCACCATTGATACAATCATTAAAGCTGCAAGCAGCATATTCTCTGGAGTTTGTGTTACCCTTGTGTTCTTCAGGCTTTTTTCAGCTAACTGTGTCAGCTTCTTTAGCTGGGCCCAGGACAGCAACTCTGCTTTCTTTGTGGATGGCAACTTC
This sequence comes from Symphalangus syndactylus, assembly GCF_028878055.3. Classification (NCBI taxonomy): domain Eukaryota; kingdom Metazoa; phylum Chordata; class Mammalia; order Primates; family Hylobatidae; genus Symphalangus; species Symphalangus syndactylus. The sequence continues at coordinate 106,228,658 of NC_072439.2, forward strand.
ATCTTTTCTTCTGATATCACCATTTTGTTCACCTGGTGAGTTGATGGTGCTCGAGTGAGGGTTTTCCGTCTCCACGGAGGCATTTTTCCTTGCATCTCTGATGGGTTCATTGTAGAACTTCAAATGTCTAGTGGGTATCCAAACAGGAAGCTGATTTTCTCCTGGTGAAACACAAGCAAAACCTCTCCCCATGTTATCACCTTACCTATTTCCCATGTATTATTTTTGATCTTTTCACCAAATCAGTTTTTCCTCATGTGGGCTGTTCTTTCTACCAGTAAAATGTTGCTCTGCAGAAGTAGTGGTCTGATTTCTATATACGTTTAAAAACTTTAAAGTATAGAGTGCTAGATTAAGTTGTATCTGGGGAGTGTTATACTCCTTACTCTCTTTTTCCTTTTTTTGTTTAACCCATTGAGCTTTGAGTGTTCTATTATTTATTTCAATTATGGCCTGTCCTTGGGAATTATAAGGAATTCCTCTTGTATGTGTAATTTTCCACTGATTTAAGAATTTTTGAAATGCTTTGCTAGAGTATCCTGGCCCATTATCTGTTTTACTTTTTTCTGGAACTCCCATGACAGCAAAAGAAGATAATAAATGTCTTTTAACATGGGAAGTACTTTCTCCTGTCTAGCACGTTGCCCATATGAAATGTGAATAAGTATCAACTGTCACATGGACAAATGACAATTTTCCAAATGAAGGTACATGTGTGACATCCATTTGCCCTAATGCATTAGGACATAAACCTCTGGGATTAACTCCTGCCTCCTGAGTGGCCAAGTGTAGGACTTGACACTCAGTACAATGTTGTACAATATTTTTTGCCTCTTTCCGTGTGATATCAAATTTATTTTTTAATTCCGTTGCATTTACATGAGTCAGGGCATGACGTTCTTGTGCTTCCATGAAGGCAGATGATACTAGCAAGTCAGCTTGTTCATTTGCGTTCGTTAAAGGCCCTGGTAAATTAGTATGTGCTCAAGCATGAGTAATATAAAATGGGAAATTTCTTTTTCTTACAGTTTGTTGTAACAAATTAAACAGCTGATTCAACTGATCATCCATACTGTATTTGATTAGGGCTGTCTCAACATCCTTTGTAGCCTGTACTACATATGCAGAATCTGAAACAATGTTAATAGGCTGATTAAAACCTTGTAACACTGAAATGACAGCAGCCAATTCTGCTCTTTGAGCTGAGTGATATTGAGTTTCAATGACTCATTCTTTTTGCCTGGTGTAAGCCACTTTTCCCTTTCTGGAACCATCAGTAAACACCATCAGAGCATTTTCTAAAGGTTTATGTCTGTTAATTTTCGGTAAAATCCAAATAGTCAATTTTAAAAACTGGAAGATTTTTGTTCTTGGGTAATGATTATCAATAATTCCCACAAAATCAGCAAGACCAATCTGCCATGCGCCAGAATTGATAAAGGCTTATCTAACCTCTTCATTGTTTAAAGGAACAATGATTTTATCTGGGTCACTTCCACACAATTTTACTATTTGTAGTCTTGCCTGACCAGTTAATGTAGCCATTTGATCTAAGTACAATGTAATAGTCTTAACTGTACTGTGAGGAAGGAATGACCACTCCACAAGATCTGTATTTTGAACAATGATGCCTGTTGGAGAATGTGTAGTAGCAAAAATCAAAAGTTGGCGTGGGGATAAGTGATCTATTCTATTTGCTTGTGCTGACTGAAATTTTTCTTCAACTAATTCAATTTCTTTAGCTGCCTCTGGAGTTAATGTTCTTTTACTATTCAAGTCCAGGTCCCCTCTCAAGATAGAGAACAAATTTGACATGGCATAAGTAGGGATTCCTAGAGTTGGCTGAATCCAATTAATATCTCCTAGCAATTTTTGAAAGTCATTTAATGTTCTTAACGTGTCTTTTCTTATTTCTATGTTTTGTGGTTTAACTTTTCTTTCCTCTACCTGCATTCCCAAATAACGAAAAGGAGTAGAGGTCTGAATCTTATCAGATGCTATTGTTAGGCCTGCGTTTGAAACCTCTGTCTGCAGAAATGTGTAACAATTAGTCTATTGTTTCTGCAGCACACAAAATATCATCAACATAATGAATAACAGTCTGAAAACTTGTCTCTAACTGGTTGAAGAACTTGAGCTACAAAAGTCTGACAAATAGTTACACAATTAAGCATTCTCTGAGGTAACACTTTCCACTGAAATCTGGTGGCTTGTTCTTTATTACTTATGGCTGGCATAGTAAAAGCCAATTTTTCAAAATCCGGTTTTGCCAGAGGAATGGTAAAAAAGCAATCCTTCAGATCAATTATAATTAGAGGGGATCATGGCTGGAGAAGGCAACACGAGTTGGAGAGACCCCATAGTTTGAATTACCGCATTAACCGCTCTTAGGTCAGTTAGCATGAGCCATCTGCCTGATATTTTCTGAATTACAAACACAGAAGAATTCTAAAGACAGAAAATGGGTGAAACATGTCCTTTTTAAAATAGCTTTTTAACTATTTTATGTAGCACCCCGAACTTTTCCTTAGGGAGCGGCCACTGTTTGACCTATACAGGAAGCTGCAGGGTGAGTCTGAATTCCTCCTTCACCATAGTGAACGGTAGGTTGGACAATAATGAGTGCCTGGAGCCAAGTCGCAGCGAGCCTAGTTTCACACTACCTCCCCCAGCACTTACTCGGCTGAGGAGGAGGTGGCCATCGTGGTTTTAGCCCCAATGGCCCCAATGGTTCTGGACTTTTTCCTTTTAATTTTAATGTTTCAGGATATATTGCCTCCTGTCATTGATTGTAGTCAACATTTTGCATTGACCGAGCCATTACTGGCTCTGCTACCTATTTACAATGTGAAGTTTCCGTTCCTTTCCTGGATTTTTCCCCGCCTCTTCTTCACAATCTATTACACAGCTTTCAGGGGCATCAAAGACTGAAACGCTATCTTCTTCTATTTGAAACGGTTCTAAAGTTGCTTTAACAATGGCCCAATCATTCCATATTGTAAGTGGGATGGTTTTACCTTCCCTATTTGCTTGTTTTAATTCTTTGCCAATTTTTTCCCAATCTTTTAAATCTAAAGTTCCTTGTTCTGGAAACCATGGGCAGAATCGTTCTATTGTTTGGAATAGTGTAATTAGATTTTCTGTAGAAGCTTTAATTCCCCCTTTTCTTAAGAGAATTTTAATGAAGCTGAGATAAGAGACATATTTACTTTCAGTTTGCCCCATTGTTACCCTGGGTTCCTCTGAGCGCACAAGTTTACCGCAAGGCTGACGGTGGATGCACTCAGGAATCTCTCATCCACTGTCCTCAATGCTCACATTCTTAGCATATCTTCACCCTAGACAAAGGCACCCACATTGGGTTGCAGATGAAGGGGTGGCCTGCTCCTCCACACCTGTGGGTATATCTCATCAGGTGGGATGAGAGACTGAGAAAAAAATAAGATACAAAGTATGGAGAAAGAAAAGTGGGCCCAGGGGACTGGTGCTCAGCATACCAAGGACCTGCACCTGCACCAGTCTCTGAGTTCCCTCAGTTTTTATTATTTTCATTATCTTAGCAAGAGGAATGCGGTAGGAGAGCAGGGTGATAGTAAGGAGGTCAGCAAAAAAACATGTGAGCAAAAGAATCTATGTCATAATTAAGTTCAAGGGGAAGTACTATGCCTGGATGTGCACGTAGGCCAGATTTGTGTTTCTCTCCACCCAAACATCTCAGTGGAGTAAAGAATAACAAGGCAGCATTGCTGCCAACATGTCTCGCCTCCCGCCATAGGGAGGTTTTCCTCCTATCTCAGAATTGAACAAATGTACAATCGGGTTTTATACTGAGACATTCAGTTCCCAGGGACAGGCAGGAGACAGTGGCCTTCCTCCATCTCAACTGCAAGAGGCTTTCCTCTTTTACTAATCCACCTCAGCACAGACCCTTTATGGGTGTCGGGCTGGGGGATGGTCAGGTCTTTCTCATCCAATGAGGCCATATTTCAGACAATCACATGGGGAGAAACCTTGGACAATATCCAGCTTTCCAGGGCAGAGGTCCTTGTGGCTTTTCACAGTGCATTGTGCCCCTGGTTTATTGACACTAGAGAATGGCAATGACTTTTACCAAGCATACTGCTTGTAAACATTTTGTTAGCAAGGCACATCCTGCACAGCCCTAGATCCCTTAAACCTTGATTCCATACAACACATGTTTTTGTGAGCTCAAAGTTGGGGCTAAGTGGCTGGGGCAAAGTGACAAATTAACAGCATCTCAGCAAAGCAATTGTTCAAGGTACAGGTCAAAATGGAATTTCTTATGTCTTCCCTTTCTACATAGACACAGTAAAGTCTGATCTCTCTTTCTTTTCCTACAACGTTGATGTCTCCACCTCTGATCTACTATCACATGAATCATTCTAGTCTTCTCGCCTTGCTAATTTGTAAACTCCCACTTCACCAGTGAGAGGCCTGATTCCCCCCATCTGCAGGTTATGTAAGTCATTGTTTTATTCCAGATACAGATGCTGTGGTTTTACAATGGTTAACAATTGCTTCTGTTGGAAAGAACTTTATAAAATGGAATCCAATGATGAAGTATAGTTCATTTGCTTTCAGCCTACAGATTCTATTCATTTTCAAAGTGATTTAGGTCAACACCATTTTCCCTACATCTTCAGTGAGTTTTCACCTATTTTTTTGTCTTAGTCTATTTTGTGCTTTGGTAACAGAATACCTGAGGCTGGGTAATTTATAAGTAAAAAAGGTTCATTTGGCTCACAATACTGGTGGCTGGAATGTCTGAGATTGGGCAGTTGCATCTGGTGGGGCCTCAGTCTTTTTCATCTTATGGTGGAGAGTGGAAGGGGAGCAAGGGGTGCACTAGAGATCACATAGCAAAAGTGAAAGCAAGAGGGAAGCAAAGGAAGCCAGACTCCTTTTAACTAGCTACTCCTGCAGAAATTAATCGATTCCTGTGAGAGCAGAACTCACTTACCCCTGTGGGAGGGCATTAATCTGTTCATGAGGGATCCGTCACTATGACCCAAACACCTTCAACCAGGCCCCACCGCCCCACACTGCCATATTGGGGGTCAAATTTCAACATGAGTTTTTGTGGGGACAAACCACATCCAACCCATAGTAATTTGTAGCATAGTTAAATTCTTTTTCACATAATGTATTCTATCCTGGGATACTCCACATCTTGATTAATTTTATTTAATTTGAATAGAGTTTGCTTTAACCATTTGGATGTAAAATTCTGCATATTTCAACAAATGCATTGTGGTAGGTATCCCATTATTAAAGTATCATATGGAATGCTTCAACCCCCCACCCCATGGAGCCAATGGCTTCCCATCTGTGTAGTTTGCCTTCTCCAGTGTCTCATTAAATGGGGTCACACTGTGTGTGTCCTCCTCAGACTTTCTTCTTCCACTTAGCAATGTGCATGCGAGATTCACTCATGTCTTTGTGTGAGTTGATAGCTTGTTCCTTTCTATGGCTAAATAGTATTCTAGTGCATGAATGTACCACAATTTGGTTATGCATTTTAGGGACCAAAACCTTCCTCTTCTAACGTTGTTCCAGGATTAGAGGCCTTCAAATTAACTGACAATAGATACATTGGTAGGAGAGACAATACTTGGCTTCTTGTTCCCCAAGTATCATTGTGGGAAAAAATTCATCAGATGACAGGATCTAGTTTACAAAGAGGTAAAAATAGCCCAGAAACAAGAAACAAGACTAGAATCTGATAACCCACAATGGCTATAGTTTTCCTTTAAAAAAATTTTTTTGAGACAGGGTCTGGCTCTGTCACCCAGGCTGGAGTGCAAAGGTGCAATGTCAGCTCACTGCAACCACTACCTCCTGGGTGCAAATGATCTTCCCTCCTCAGCCTCCTGATTAGCTGAGACTACAGGCACATGCCATCATGCCCAACTAATTTTTGTATTTTTGGTAGAGACAGGGTTCACCACGTTGCCCAGGATGGTCTTGAACTTCTGGCCTCCCAAAGTGCTGGAATTATAGGCATGTGCCACCATGCCCGGTCATGTTACAGTTTTCCATTGAAACATAAAATTTCTGTCTGTAGTAACCACCATTTTTGATCATAATCAAAGTAAGACTATTCTTGTTTTAAAAATAAGTCTAGTTTTGTTCTATTTTGCTTGATTATTTACGTAATTGCAGCAAGAACAGGCTACGACCATATAGGTGCTTTCAAGTTTCTTCGTTGGAAGTTTTCATACAGAATCTCAGATTTGACTTTTAAAGACCTTATTCGGGCTAAAAGCCAAGCTAAGAACATACTATCAAATTTCAGCTGCAGTCCTTATAGCTTTGTGTGAATTCCTCTGTTCTCTTTTTTTTTTGAGACAGAGTCTTGCTCTTTCGCCCAGGCTGGAGTGCAGTGGCGTGATCTCGGCTCACTGCAAGCTCCGCCTCCCAGGTTCACGCCATTCTCTTGCCTCAGCCTCCCAAGTAGCTGGAACTACAGGCGCCCGCCACCATGCCTGGCTAATTTTTTTGTATTTTTATTAGAGACAGGGTTTCACCATGTTAGCTAGGATGGTCTCGATCTCCTGACGTTGCGATCCATCCGCCTGGGCCTCCCAAAGTGCTAGGATTACAGGTGTGCAAACAGGAAAGGAAGTAGAATTGTTCCATATTGGTGGAACACAGAGTCAGCAGAGGTTCGAGAAGGGAGAATTTAGTCAATTGAGAAGTTCCCATGAAAGGAGCAAGATTAAGATCACACAGAGACACCTTGAAAAAAAAAAGCCAGGAATAACTTCCAACCCAAGAGGAGAACAGAGAGGCCTCAAAACCAGAGCTAAGATAAGAAACTTATAGCCCAAGAGTTACCTTCCAGACAAAGAAGCCTGAGATTCCAACCCAGCTTCAGAGAGTACTCACTCAAAATTTTAGTGAAACTGTAGGCTTTTTAATGAGTTAGCCATGCATGCAAAAGGCATTCCCTAAGGTGGCAGAGAAGATGGAGCCCCCATATCCAAATATAGCCAACGAGAAAGAAAGACCCCTGTTGCCAGAGCCAGTGGGCAAAGGCAACAGAAAAGGAGACAGGGGTCCTAATGGGATGAGATCCTTTCAGATTTAGGCTTATACAAACTCCTGAGAACTGGCAGGTTGACAGCCATAAATGGGGTACCAACATTTCTACTCACTGGATTACTAGTTCTCAGGCATCCAAAATGATTAACAAAATGACAATTTCTAGGGCTTCTGTGGGAGAGTATGGAAAGATCTTTTTGAACCTTTTAATGCTGTCAATGGAAGAATGATGAGGTTCATAAATTTGGAAAGAAGACATTTCTTCATTTTTATGTTTATTTTTTTGAGACAGAGTTTCACTCTTGTTGCCCAGGCTGGACTGCAATGGCGTGATCTTGGTTCACTGCAACCTCCACCTCCTGGGTTCAAGCAATTCTCCTGCCTCAGCCTCCTGATTAGCTGGGATTACAGATGCCCACCACCACACCTGGCTAATTTTTTTGTATTTTTAGTAGAGATAGGTTTTCATCATGTTGGCCAGGCTCCTCTGAACCTCCTGACCCCAGGTGATCCACTCGCCTCAGCCTCCCAAAGTGCTGGGATTACAGGCATGAGCCACCACACCCAATGAGAGATTTATTTCCTATAAAGAGTTGCGGCCTGCAGGTTGTCCTTCTGACAGGCTGGGAAGCATAGCCTCCAGCTAGAAGCCAGAAACAGATGCTTCAAGGAGGAGGTAAAGGAAATAGTAATTTATGCTGAGTGGAATGGCTAAATACATTTCTTTAATAAGCTCTAGGAGGAGTCATGAATATTTATGGAAGGAGAAATGCATGCATGCGCAATTGAGTTTCTTGCTTCTTCATGGGTCCCATGTACAAAAAATGGCAGTGTTAGCATGATCCCAGGGTGGAGTTTTCAGCCGTCTGACATTAAAAAGTGAAGCAGAGAACATGAAAACTCGCTCTGTGCCTCCTCTATATGCTGGCCAGAACCTCTCCCTCATGGGTGGTCTCTTATCAGGCAAGAAAAGAGAGGTTAATATCAGTGGTGGAGCCTTTGAAGGGGCTGGTTTCTGTTAAATCCTTAAGGAAGAAAGTCTCATCATGGTTAGCAAAGGAGGGGGTATGACGATGTGTATCTGACCCCCATCATCCCATGCTAGCAAAGCTGAGAACTCAGTTTTGAAAGTTACTCTGGGGTCCCCTCAGCCAAGAGTGGATCTGTTCAGACAGTTGGGAGGGTAGAATTTCATTTTCATTTATCAGTGCTAATGGGAAAGAGTACACTGTCTCCATGGCAGCTGAATTTGCAGGAAACTCCTTTGAAGGGGTTAGTGGCAGTTGTATTTTTCTAGGAGCTCTGCTTTAATCGGATAAAGTAAGTTCTGGTAAGATTTCTTCCTTTATCTTCAGTATCTCGAATGTTTTCATTTAAATAATCTTTATAACAGCTTTTGATGTCTGAGTGGATTCCCACACAGTCATTTATTCTAAGACTTTCTGATTCCTTTTTTTTCCTTTGGTCATTATGAATAGGGCTTCTGTAAATAATTGCATGGTAGCTTTTGTTTGGAAATAACATCAAAGTAATTGTCAAAATACCTAGGAATGTGATTTTTGGATTGTAAGGTGAGACTTGTTTAGCTTTAGAAAAAACTGCCCAACTTGTAATGGGGAGTAAAACAATTTTCTATGTTTTTGGAATTCTTAGATGGGACCCTCTGTAAAAACTGACAGGTTCAAATGAGAAAAACAGAAAAGTTTAAAAACATGTATACCTTATGGATACATGGGAGATACTCAGGGAAAAAATGAGTAAATCTCCAACAGCTGGCTTTCAATTCAAGCATAAATACTATCTTCAACTTAAAGAAAGAAGATTTGAGGTGCAGTAGTGGGGAGTTAACCAGCAAAAGCACGGGAGACAAGGGTAAGGTTTGTTATACAGACTTAAGTCCATGCATTCTCCATTGATAAGACTCTTTAGTGATTTAGTTATCCTTCTCTTCTTGGTGTCAAGAGAGGTAGCTTTTAAATGGGGATTTCCTTGATAGATGTAAATTTTCCTTACAGAAGTGTAACTTCTACTTTGTTTTCAGAACTTCTTTTATTAGAATTTTTTTTCAAAATAATCAGCTTGGAATAATTCTTAAGCCAAAGGGACATATATTGGGGTGGCATTTTCTGGTTTCCTACCATTATATTTTGGGGTGGCATATTTTGGTCTTATACACTGTATTCCACCAGCAATGAAAAGAGTTCTGTTTTTCCTCCAGCAATTTGTCATTTTTTAAAGAGTTTAGCAGTTCTAAGAGATATAGACCAGCTGTGCTATCTTATTGTGGTTTTCAGTTCTCTAGTTTGTTGAGCACCTTTTTGTATGTTTACTTGCCATCTGTACATCTTATTTGGTGAGGTGTCTGTTCAGATCTGTGTGCATTTTTAATTGGGCTGTTTAACATTGTTTAGTTTTAACAATTTTTTTATGTATTTTGATTACAAATTCTCAGATCTGTCTTTTGCAAATATTTTCTTCAATATTTGGCTTGTCTTTTTGTTCTCTTAACAAGGTCTCTTCCAGAGTATAAACTTTAAATATTAAGAAATCCACATTGTCATTTCTTCTGTGTATATCAACCTTTTGTGTCATTTATTAAAATTCATTACCAAACCCAAAGGCACATAGCTTTTCTTCTAGAAATTCTATAGTTTTGTATTTTTAGTGTAAGGATGACTTTGAGTGATTATTTATGTAAGTTGTAAATTTGTAATCTACATGCATATCATTTCTTATGGTTTCCAACTAATCATTTCCTCACTGTTTTGGGGAAAGACACAGGATAGTGGGTTCTGTTAGAGTAGACAGATAACTAGACATGAACAGGAGAGGGAGCTCGTGGAAAAGGGAATGTCTGGGAAGGCGCACCTGGAGGGACCACCAAAAATTCACATATTAGTAGCATCTCTAGTGCCGGAGTGGATGGGCATTTGTCAATTGTGGGTAGGAGGGAGAAGAGGTACCTATGCAGAAAGAAACACCCTAGAACTCCTCATAACATGCCCCAATCATCGTTCACTCTGCAATAAAAATGTCAGAATATTGTTAGCTACATGCTCATAAGAAGGCCAAAGGGAACATTCTTAAGAGAATCCTGGCACCAAAAATACAGATTAGGGCAGAGATGGACATTCAAAAGAGATAGGCAGGCACAGTAGGTACAAACATCACCGCTGTCAGCCTGCCTGGGATGGTGGGAAGGAGGCTGGTGCCAGAGTAGATTCGGATTCATCACCACACGTACCTCAACCAACAGTGAGGAGGTCCCACACGTCTAAGTGGGGCAAATGAAGGACCTAAGGCAGTAGCAGGAAAACCAAAGAAAACAGGCAGAGACTTGAGACAGGCAGGAATGTGAAGAAGTCCAAAATAAAATTCCCTGCACTGGACTCTTAGGCTGTTTTCATGCACAGTCAGCCCAGTCCTCCTCATTTTTCTACAATAAGCTCTTCAGACTGTATTTCTTTTCAATGAAGTTGTCTGCCATCTTTGTACTGCCTCTTGGTGAAAATCTTTCTTCCAAGTTAGACAAGAACTGGGACATCAGCTCTCCCCAGTAATAGCTCCATTTCAGTTTGAATTTACAGAACTGATGGGGCTTAATAACTAGCGCTCCAAGTTTAAGTGGTGCGGGGGGTGGCCAGTAGTGGACCCCAGCTGTCACACCGGGAGCAACAGGGCCCTGCATAGTCCCCATCTGCCTGCAGGTGGCATGCTGCCACGACACTGCCAGCAAGAGGGCCTGGCAGTGTTCCCAGCAGCCAGCAGGGGTATATGACTACACTGTGAGCAAGAGGGCCCTGCAGTGTCCTTAGCTGCCCGCAGGTGGCGCACGGGCACCACAACATGAGCAAGAGGACCCTGCAGTGCCCTGGTTGCCAGAAGGGGGCGTGCTGCCTCTACACTGAGCAAGAGGATCCTGTAGTGCCCCCAGCGGCCAGAAGAAGGCGTGCCCCCACTACACTGCAAGCAAGAGGGCCCAGCAGTGTCCCCAGCTGCCAGCAGGGGAGCCAGCCGCCACTACACTTGGAGCAAGAGGGCCCGGCAGTGTCCACAGGTGCCAGCAGCTGAGCATGTTTCCACTACACTGTGAGCAAGAGGGCCCTGTAACGTCCCTAGCTGCCAGTAGGCGGCGTGCCGCCACTATACTGTGAGCAAAAGGGCCCTGCGTGCCCTGGCGCCACCAGGAGGCGCTAGCCACCACTGTAAGCAAGAGGGCGCTGCAATTGCCCTAGGCGCCAGCAGGAGGCGCAGTGGCACAGCACCGTGAACAAGCAGGTCTTGTAGTGCCCGGCTTTTCAGATTACTGAGGTTCCACCTATTTGCGCTATGCCCCTGGCGACGTGCGTCTCTGTGCCTGCATCGCGTCCACCACGGCCCCCCGCCCGGCGGCGGGCGAATGTGGACCTGTGCGCCTGCACCACGCCACCCAACCCTCGGCCCGGCGGTGTGCATCTCTGCGCCTGCGCTGCACCCGCCCCGCCGGCGACCCGCCTTTGTGAGTCTCCGCCCTGCGCCGCGCCTCTCCCACGGGGCCGCGTCGCCGTGCGTCTCTGCGCCTACGCCGCGCCCCCTGGCGGACGGACGGCTCGCCGCGCGTCTCTCCCCCTGCGCCGCGCCCCTGGCGGAGCCGCGGAGTGCCGCGCCTCACTGCGCCTGCGAGGTCCCGCCTCCCCTCTCTGCGCCCGCGCGGACCGCCGCGCCTCTCTGCGAGTGCTCGGTCCCGCCACGCCTCTCTGCGCCTGCGCGGGCGCGGTGCGCCTCTCTGGGCCTGCGCGGGCGCGGTGCGCCTCTCTGCGCCTGCGCGGGAGCGGTGCGCCTCTCTGCGCCTGCGCGGGTCCGCCGCCCGTCTGCGTATGCGCGAGCCCGCCGCCCCTCTCTGCGCATGCGCTTGCCCGCCGCCCGTCTCTGCGCATGCGCGGGCCCGCCAATCCTCTCTGCGCCTGCGCGGGCCCGCAGCACCTCCCTGCGCCTGCGCGGGCCCGCCGCCCGTCTGCGTATGCCGGGACCCGCCGCTCCTCTCTGCGCCTGCGCGGGCGCGGTGCGCCTCCCTGCGCCTGCGTGGGTCCTCCGCCCCTGTCTGCGCATGCGCGGGCCCGCCGCCCCTCTCTGCGCATGCGCGGGCCCGCCGCCCGTCGCTGCGCCTGCGCGGGCCCGCCACTCGTGTCTGCGCCTGCGCGGGCCCTCCGCCCCTTTCTGCGCATGAGCGGGAACGCCGCCCCTCTCTGCGCCTGCGGGGGCGCGTTGCGCCTCTCTGGGCCTGCGCGGGCGCGGTGCGTCTCTCTGCGCGGGCCCGCCGCCCCTATCTGCGCATGGGCGGGCCCGCCGCCCGTCTCTGTGCCTGCGCGGGCCCGCAGCTCCTCTCTGCGCCTGCGCGGGCCCGCCGCCCGTCTGCGCCTGCGCGGGCCTGCAGCGCGTCTCTGCGCCTGCGCGGGCCCGCCGCCCCTGTCTGCGCATGTGCGAGCCCGCCGCCCCTCTCTGCGCCCGCGCGGTGCGCCTCTCCGCGCCTGCGCAGGCCCGCCGCGCCTCTCAGCCCCTGCCCGAGGACGGTGCGCCTCTCTTCGTCTCTCTGCGCCTGCGCGGGCCCGCCGCTCCTCTCTGCGCATCCGCGGGCCCGCCGCCCGTCTCTGCGCCTGCGCGGGCCCGCCACTCGTCTCTGCGCCTGCGCGGGCCCTCCGCCGCTGTCTGCGCATGAGCGGGAACGCCGCCCCTCTCTGCGCCTGCGCGGTCGCGTTGCGCCTCTCTGGGCCTGCGCGGGCGCGGTGCGTCTCTCTGCGCGGGCGCGGTGCGTCTCTGCGCCTGCGCGGGCCCGCCGCCCCTATCTGCGCATGGGCGGGCCCGCCGCCCGTCTCTGTGCCTGCGCGGGCCCGCAGCTCCTCTCTGCGCCTGCGCGGGCCTGCAGCGCGTCTCTGCGCCTGCGCGGGCCCGCCGCCCCTGTCTGCGCATGTGCGAGCCCGCCGCCCCTCTCTGCGCCCGCGCGGTGCGCCTCTCTGCGCCTGCGCGGGCGCGGTGCGCCTCTCCGCGCCTGCGCAGACCCGCCGCGCTTCTCAGCCCCTGCCCGAGGACGGTGCGCCTCTCTTCGTCTCTCTGCGCCTGCGCGGGACCGCCGCTCCTCTCTGCGCCTGCGCGGGCGCGGTGCGCCTCTCTGGTCCAGGGCGAGCGTGGTGCCCCTTTCTGCGCCTGCGCGGGCCCGCCGCCCCTGTTTGCGCATGGGCGGGCCCACCGCGCCTCTCTGGGCCTGCGCGGGCCGGCCACTCGTCTCTGCGCGTACCCGCAGCGCCTCTCTGCGCCGGCGGGGGCCCGGCGCCCCTGTCTACGCATGCGCGGGCCCGCCGCCACTCTCTGCGCCTGCGAGGGCGCAGTGCGCCTCTGAGCACCTGCGCGGGACCGCCGCCCGTCTGCGTATGCGCGCGCTCGCCGCCTGTCTCTGCGTATGCGCGGGCCCGCCGCTCCTCTTTGTGCCTGCGCAGCCCTGCAGCGTCTCTCTGCGCCTGCGCCGGCCCGCCGCCAGTCTCTGCGCCTGCGCGTCCCCGCCGCTCCTCTCAGCGCCTGCGCGGGCTCGCAGTGCCTCTCTGCGCCTGCGCGCGCCCGCAGCGCCGCTCTGTCCCGGCGCGGGCGGGTTGCGCCTCTCTGCGCCGGCGCGGGCGCGGCGCACCTCTCTGCGCCTGCGCGATGCGCCTCCCTGCGCCTACGCAGGCCCGCCGCGCCTCTCAGCCCCTGCGCGAGGACGGTGCGCCTCTCTTCGTCTCTCTGTGCCTGCGTGGGCCCGCCGCTCCTC